>NW_018235211.1:113804-117201 GCF_001263595.1 Phalaenopsis equestris
CAAACTTATAGTATTTCTGAATTAAAACTTTACTACAATAGATCATAACTTTTATGTAGTACTAAAATTACTTGAGGACAAGTAATAGTTAAGTTTGGGAGATTTTGACCAGAGAAAAATATGTTGAGATTTTTATACCTATTTTATACTATTTTTGATGATATTGCACTTTAAAAAAAGGTATTTTTGATGTGTTGTTGCAGGAATGATGAATTAAGATCATTGGAGCAAAAAGATGCAAAAAAGGAGCGAATTTGGAGCGAAAAAGGCCAAAATGTGCGGAATTGAACTAAAGCACCGACAGTGCCATCGACCCCATTGAATGTGAGATTTTCCAAAGACTCTAGAATTAATTCATTAAGAAGGTCCGCCGACGGCGCCCTCGAGGCGTCGACGGCGACCTCGGTGGTTATGCCTAATCAGGCTTTGGATAAGGCCAAATTTTGAAGGGATGCTTCGGCAACTCTTAGGAAAACTCATCCAAATTATTAAAGAGAAGACTTTGGCCAAAAATAGAGGAGCCCTAGAGGTTAGAGAGGTTCCATTAGTGTGTAGAGAGTTTATTAGAGTGTCTAATTGTGAGGAATTCTTCGAGAGATTGTAAGAGTGGAGGGAAAGTGAGAGATTTCTTCCTCCTTGCCGCTTTGAAGAGGAATTCTGTGTGCTGTAAAGAAAGGAAGAGATTCAGAGGAACTATTTCTTGGGAAGAAATTAGAGATAATTTTATTTATTATTGTAGTTAGTATGACTTTGATTTTATATATGAATTCTCAAGTTTTGTTGTGTTTCCCCCATGAGATCTGAGTAGTTTTTTCTGTTCTTCTCCTTATTTTGAGATTTGTGAAATGGTGATTTGAATTGGTGGAGCCATGAAAATGTTTAAGAAATTTTGATGATCTTTTCACTTCGATCTTAATTTACTTTCAATCTGGCCAATTGATTTGTTAAAATATATTGAGTTTTATAATTAAATTGAAGATCTTTTCACTTTGATCTTAATTTAATTTCAATATGGCTAATTAATTTGTTAAAATATGTTGAGTTTTACAACTAAACTTAAATTTTTCAATATTAAATAATACAGGTGGAAAGAAAAACTCTAAATATAAATCATACCTTAGTATTTTAGGCATTTTAATCATTCTGAAATTTTTGAGGCCTTCTCAACATTTCTTCTTCACTTGGTTTGTAATATTAGGAGCTTTCTACACATATAAATCATTAGAGGAAATTTTGGGTAATGAAATTTTGAAATGAAATTTTGAAATAAGTATAATAAGTATAAAGCTAAAACATTAAACAAGCACAATATTTTCTAACACAACCACAATACTAAACAAACAATTACAATTAAAATGCGAAAATAAAGATCATTCACATTACAATTTACAAATTAAAGCCACAAAATACTACTCAATATCTATTAAACTACACATGCACATTTAACTATAACAGTAACTTTATAACAAAAATTAAAATTATTTAAGTACAACGTAATACTAAAAATGAAAGTCCAAATACACAAACATCCATTTCTATTACAAACAAAATCATAGAAGTACAAATATAAGTACATCAATTACATTCAAATATCAAAATCCCAAGCTATGTCTTCATTGCCTTGATCAGCAGGTGGATCGGGTTGATACTGAGTACACCGGGGGCACTCAAGAAAAGTAACATCAGGCTCACCTCTGTAGTGTCGGGCCTGAGCTTCATAATAGGCTATCTCAAAATCTGAATGCCTCTGAAGGTACTCACTATTGTAATTTTGTCGACGTTTTAAACCTCCAATCCTTTCATTTATCAATTCTATGCTCTTCCGCTGCAAGGTCAACTCATTCATCAAGCCAGTTAGGGTAGAAGAACTAGAAGGTGGAAGGTCATAACTTGTAGAGGGGACATCTCTACTAGTAGAAGGTTCTTCACTCCTACTTCCAGTTCTCCATTTCTCATGGAATTCATAAGACTTTAAACTGGCTTTACTAATGGGCTTCATAGGGTAAACCCATTCTTCATCTCCAATTTTCACTCCAGAAAGTTTGCAAATTGCATAAATAAGTCCAGGATGTCATAGACCTGCAGTAGTCTCACTCCTCGTCGCAGTCAATATATTTGTAAGAACAATTCTCCCCACATTTAGAGTTCTATTATTCTGAATACAAAAATACAGAATAACTCTATCTCTAGTTACCTCATTATGGTGATAAGTCGGTAACAGAGTAGAGAAAATAAAATAGTGCCACGCCTTAGAGGTAGCATTAGCATTCAGCATAAAAAAATTTACCCGTTCTCGGAGCTTTATCTTCCATGTTCCTTTCCCATCAGTGAGAAAGTTGATCACATCATTAAGGGGCCTTCCATTGTACTAAAGGATTCATATTGACATCTATAAGCGTCTGGGACTTCATAAAAAATGTTGATGCGGACGGTAGTAAACTCAACAGGAAACCCACGCACTTGAACAATTCCGTCATCAGAATAAATAACAATGGTGTAGAACTCCTTCACAACATTTGCATCAGCTTTATTGGTGGTGTAACAAAAGTTTTCCCACCTCCGCTTGACAATAACTCGTTCGATTTCTCCTCCCGTACATAAATTTTGTTTGAGTCATCGCATTGACAAAGCAAGACTCATCAAACTCAATCCGTCTCTTTTGACGTGGAGCCAATTCAATCTAATGAAATTATAGAAAAATTCCAAAAATTACTTCAAAAATTCAAACCATGGCTCAAATATTCAAATCATGGCTTCCAATAGTAATTCTATGATTTTAACACTAAGATCCATGAATTTTTTCCAAATTTTTCTTCACATTCTCCAAATTTTTGGATCTCCTCAATGTGGAAGAAATCCATGGTGAAAATCAAATATTTTTAGTTTGGAGTGAAGCTCTTACATAGAGATGATCAAATCTCGTGTCAAAAGTCTTGAAATTGCCTCCCAATCCAAGATCTTTCAAGCCCTAGATAAAAAATGGCGTTTTTAGGAGGAAGGGGATGATGAATAGTGGTGGTTGACTGGTCAAAATCATGGTTAAAGGTGTTTTTCTGTGAGCTCGCCGTCAGCGGGGTCGATAGCGTCGTCGGGACGCTCTATTGGAATTAAATCCTAAGTCTCAGGAAAAATCTGTCGTCGGCGGCGTCGAGGGCGCCGTCAGCGGGCTCTACTGATTTTGGTTCAAATCATGGATTTTCGTAATTTTGATCAATTTCAAGCCTTAATGACATCTTTTCAATCATTATAGATATAATTTTAAGTGACTAAATAATGTACTTAGCACATATAAATTTTCATAACACAAAACATCACATTTATATATAAATTCCAAGGGGTACAATATACGTTACATAACACACCTAAGTTTTGTATTTTCTCAACCTCAATATATTAA
>NW_018235211.1:117235-119842 GCF_001263595.1 Phalaenopsis equestris
AATGCAAAGGTCAAATCAAATTACACACATAGACAGACAGGCAACAATATAAATCTACTATTCTTCAGATTCAGTACTAAATTCTCCTCTGAGATCACCCATTGATTGCACATGAACGAAGAAATTGTAGAAGGTTCAGAATGGAAATTCTTCAGTGGAATCCTCTTCTATCAATTTCATCCTCCTCATCAGTCCTATCAAACTATCTTCTAAATATCCAGAATGATCAAAATGTTCTTTCATCCTGTAGTCTAGATGATCGAAGAAATCAGAGATATTATTAATTGCATTCATGACATTTTGTACCTCCTTCTCCAATTTCTTGATTCTTCACAGGATTACCAGAGACTTGTCTGGAATTAAGGGTTGAACTGGCAGTGAATTTTGATATGATTGATCTGCTAAAATGGCCATGCCCTTTTCACATGTCATTTTCATCTTCAAAACATGAGAATCTCTCAGTTGTGTCCAAAGGCTTCCAAGGTAGCAGTACCTTTTCCCAATTTTTGTAGGACACTTGGAACTAACTGCAAAGTGAGAAAATTGTGGAAGGGTGTCCAAGCCCATAAGTTGATTCATGAACAATCAGGTCCAAAACTGACTTCACAATTATTGATCCAATGTCGATCGGCAGTTCCCTTTGGATGCAGTAATTCAAAATAGCACTTTCTTTAGAAACTTTCTTGATCTTCATTGTTGGTAATAGTTTTGCAGAAATGAAAAAATGTCAATGTTTAGTAACGGGATTTAGGAGTGTCACAGAAAAACTAACATACCCGTTTTCTCTTGTTTCCCAGTCGTCAGTTTCATCCATTAAATATTGCTAAATTTCATTCTTCTGGTTTCTTGTTGGGACGAAATTGGAATAGTGGCAGACAGGAACATTTTCGATCATGTATAATTCGTCGATCCGTGCAGGAGTGAAAGTGATCCATCTTCCTTGCATATAAACAACTCTCTGGTTATTTCCATGTAAATTTGCATAAAATTCTTTTACCACAGGAACCACCACGACGGCGGGTGGTGTCGGTAGTGTAGCACAACACTTTCCATCTTCACCGCTCTATCGTTTCTTCAATTGCCGTCATGGGATTATTCAATTTGTGATTTACAAATCTTCATTCCTTGATCAATCTTTTCTTCGTCAGTAACATGTTGAAGATTCACTGCGCTTCCGCACTAATAATTTTTTGCTGATTAAAAACTCCCATTACGGGGTTATCAGGGGAATTATATGCCATAGGAATGAAATTGGTGGAGTTTCACTTCATTTTGGGGGTAAAATATGAACTAGGAATCAAAACTTGGACCTAAAATGATAATTCCCGCCCAAAAACAGCCAAAAAACCACCATTTGAACCCAAGTAACCGTCATTCTTTTGGTCTCACCGTCGGCGGGGTTGAGGGCGCCGTCGGTGAGCCTCTGTATTAATTTTACCTAGACTCTAACAAAAAACCCACAGTCGGCGGCGTCAAGGGCACTGTCGACGCCCAAGGCAAAATTTTCACAGTTTCGCTCTGGTCCGAATGCTTTCCAATTTTTCTCTATGGATCCAATTTTTAAGATATTTGTTCTTATGATGGTTCAAGGGGAAATGAGAGTAGTAGAGCTTAATACTACCATAAACTAATGATAATTTAAAATACAAACTATTATAATCGCGATAAAAGTAAAGATAAATATGGGTTACCTCCCATAAAGCGCTTGGTTTAACATCGTCAGCCCGACCTATTCAGGCATCATTCAGGTTGACTGATCATTAAAACCTCTATAAAATTTGGTCTTTTACCCTTATAATATGGTTTTAATTATGTCCTTTTACTTTAAATCTATTTCCCGTCTTCTGATCTTCAATTTCAATAGCTCCGTAAGTATAAACTTGAGTCATAGTCAAGGGTCCTAACCAACGAGAATTCAATTTCCCAGGAAATAACTTCAGCCTAGTGTTGTAAAGTAAAACTTCTTGTCCTGGTTCAAAGTTCTCTGGTTAATCTTCAGATCATGCCATAACTTTAATTTTTTCTTATAAATTATGTCGTTATCATAAGACTCATTTCTTAATTTTTCTTATTCATTTAGTTGTAACAATCTCTTCTTACTAGCATCTTTCAAATTATAATTGAATTCTTTAATCGCCTAATATGTTTTATGCTCCAATTCTACTGGTAAGTGATAAGTCTTTCCAAAAGTCATTCTGTAAGGAGTCATTACAATAGAAGTTTTATAAGTAGTCCTGTAAGCCCTTAATGTGGTATCCAGTCCAGTGGACCAATCTATTCTATTAGGGTTTACAGTCTTTTCAAGTATTTGTTTAATCTCTCTGTTAGAAACTTCAGCTAACCCACTAGTTTGAAGATGATAGGCAGTAGAGATTTGATGAATAATACTAAATTTTTCTGCCAATCTCTGAATATATTTATTTCTAAAATGGGATCTTCCATCAGTGAAAATCATTCTACGCATTCTGTATCTAGGGAAAATATTTTTCATTAAAAATCTTGAAACACTTTTAGTGTCACAACGAGGTAAAGCTTGTGCTTCAATCCACTTAGAAATGTAGTCTACTGCAATTAATATATATAAGTTCTCAAATGAAGGAATAAATG
>NW_018235211.1:120428-121293 GCF_001263595.1 Phalaenopsis equestris
AAATTTATCTAAAGCATATACGATATCTAGTAGCTCTTTTTCAGTAACAGTATAGTTAATTTGAACAACATTAAGAGTTTTAATAGCATAGTATATCACTTTAAAAACCTTTTCATATATTTTTCCAAGAACAGCTCCAATAGCATAATCACTAGCATCACACATCAGTTCAAATGGTTTCTCCCAGTTACGTGAAACTATAATAAGGGCTGTGATTAATTTTTCCTTTAAAAACTCAAAGGCATTTAAACAACTTTCAGTAAATTCAAATTTCTTATCCTTTTCTAAAAGTTGGCATAGAGGTTTGGTAATTTTTGAAAAATCTTTAATAAGATGCCTGTAAAATCCAACATGTCGAAGAAAACTCCTAACCTCTCTTACATAAGTAGGAGGTGATAGTTTAGATATAACTTGAATTTTTACAGGGTCTGCTTCCATAACATCTTCTAAAATTTTATGCCCTAACACAATTCCTCCTGCAACCATAAATTGATATTTCTCCCAATTCAGAATCAAATTAGTTCTTTCGCATAACTCTAAAACTTTTTCCAAGTAATTTAAGCATGCGTCATATGTTGTTCCAAATACAGAGAAATCATCCATAAATACTTCCAATCCATCATAAATTAACTTTCTAAATATGGACATCATGCATCTTTGGAATGTTGCTGGTGCATTACATAATCTGAAAGGCATTCTTTGAAAATCAAAAGTTCCAAAAGGACTAGTAAATGTTGTCTTTTCTTGATCCTCAGGAGCAATAGGAATTTGATGGTAACCGGTATATCCATCTAAAAAATAAAAATATTTGTGCTCAGCAAATCTATCTACTATTTGGTCTAAAAATGGTAAAGGGAAGTGATCT
>NW_018235211.1:121477-121925 GCF_001263595.1 Phalaenopsis equestris
TAACCATTTCAAAATTTCCTTCTTAACTACTTCTTTCATCATCAGATTTAATCTCCTTTGTGGATCAACTCTTGGTTTATATTGTTCATCTAATATAATTTTGTGCATACAGATTGAAGGATTGATTCCCTTAATATCAGCTAAGGTCCAACCAAAAGCTTTCTTATATCTTTTCAATGTATCTAACAGTCTTTGCTCTTGTAAATCATTTAATTCTGAAGATATAGTAACAGGTAATGTAGGGGAGTCTCCTAACAACACATACTTCATTTGGCTAGGCAGTATTTTCAACTCAAGTTCAGGTGGTTTTATAATTGACGGAAGTAGATACTTATTGGCATTTTCCGTAATATCCAACATCTCAAATATTTCCTAAACATAATCTAATTCTTCATTTTCTAATTCATCCAGAATAACTTCATCACTCTCTTCAAATTGTTCTTTCTCT
>NW_018235211.1:122299-122582 GCF_001263595.1 Phalaenopsis equestris
CTAATCCTAATCTTTTGAAAATTGATAGAGGCATAAGATTAATGCTGGCTCCCAAATCACATAAAGCTCTTCCATAAAATTTTTCACCAATAGCACGTGGTATAGTGAAACTGCTAGGATCTTTTAATTTTGTGGGAAGCTTTTTTTGAATAATTACACTACACTCTTCGCTAAGTGCAACAGTTTTGTTATCCGTAAACTTCCTTTTCTTGTTCAGAATATCTTTCATAAATTTCACATAATTGGGCATTTGCTCTAAAGCTTCTACGAAGGGAATATTTAC
>NW_018235211.1:122599-124693 GCF_001263595.1 Phalaenopsis equestris
GTAAATGGATACTCTAAATCTGGGTACTCATGATCCTTTTCTTTTTCAGTATCCACTTTCTCTTTTTCAGTTTCCATTTCTTTTTGCACTCTTATATCTAATTATTTTCAGCTTCATAATTGTATCGCTTTGATTTGTTCTTTTCCTTGATCTTTAGGATTTGGTTCCACAGTACGAGGAAAAGTTCCTAATGTTCGGTTACTAAGCGCAGTAGCGATATGTCCCAATTAGTTTTCAATATTCTTAATAGCAGCTCCTTGATTTTGTAATTGATTTCCTTGAATTTATAATTGATTTCCTTAATTCTGCAATTTTGACCCATGTTTAATATCAGCTCTTCCGTAGACAACTTCTTCTCCTTAATTTGAGTGTTGCTGTTAAATCCTGGAGGATAAGAAGGTCTATAGTTTACATTTCCTTGGTTCGATGAATTTCCTAATGGGTTCACTGAATTGTTTGCCCATTGTTGATTTGTAGAAGAATTGTTATTTCAATTAAATTTTGGATGATTCTTCCAACTTGGATTATAATAGTTTGAATAAGGGTTGGTGGGTCTATTAATAGCATTTAAAGTCTCATATGAAGGTTGAACATCCACAAATTACCCAGATGAATTCTCTTCCATTATAGGGGTTGTGGAGAATAATTCATCCCATAGTGATCTGATTTCTTCGATATTGCAGCAATCTGCGAAGCTAACATATATATTGCATCAGAATCTCTTTTAGGATTTACCCGTTCAGAGCGCCAATGAAAATTTTTGGTAGCCATCTCTTCTATTAACGAATAAGCCTCATCAAAAGGTTTTAACATTAATGAACCACCAGCCGCAGCATCTATAATCGATCTATGTGATCCCACTAATCCATTATAAGAAGTTTGAATTATCAACCAATCTGGTAACGAATGATGAGGGCATTTCCTAAGAAGATCTTTAAATCTCTCTCAAGCTTCGTATATTGACTCTCCATCAATCTGACAGAACGATGTTATGTCATTTCTAAGTTTAGCAGTTTTGGATGGGGGGAAATATTTGGATAGAAATTTCTGTGAAAGTTCTCCCCAAGTTCTAATATATCCTGGTGTTAACAAATTTAACCACATCTTAGCCTTATCCCTCAGTGAAAAAGGAAAAAGTATAAGTCTAACAGCATCGTTTGGGACTCTGTAATATTTAAAAGTAGCGCAGAGTTCTAAAAAACTAGCGAGGTGTAAATTGAGATCTTCATTTGGTGTACCTCCGAATTGATTGTTTTGTACTGTTTGGATAATAGTAGGTTTAAGCTCAAATGAATTAGCACCTACATCAGGATTTTGGATAGACAAGTGAATTTCATCTACTGTAGGATTTTCATAATCTCGTAGGGGTCTAGGTTGGTGTTCATTCTCTATTCCTTGATTGTTCATGTTGTTTTCCATTGTATCAGAATTTTTAGGTTCTCTTCTTAATATTCTAATCTTTTTAACAGTGTGTTCTAATTCTGAATCATAGGGTATAAGATTTTAGGTCCAAATTTATGCATACAATTTGAAATCACTACACAGTAATATAGTTAACTAAATATGAAAATAAGTTGCAATTCAAGTAAAAATTTTCTAATTATCCTAATTTGTTCGTTACTCATTCACTCACTCCCTGGCAACGGCGTCAAAAATTTGATCGCGACTTTATATATGCTAAAAATTATAAGATAAATATGGACGTAATAAATATTCAATAATTGTAAAGTCACACTTATCAACGCAAGTATATGTATCACTCAAGTAATATAAGGCTCTAATGGAGGCCTAGATATCGATCCCACATGGAGTAGGATTAGATCTACGAACTAAGATTTTAGAAAAAGTAATACTTTAATCACAACAATGAAGTTCAATTTGCTTATCTGTCACTAATAGACAATTGCAATAAATATGTAACTTTAATAACTATTAAATAACAAATGATACTAATGAAGGTTTAAATGTGATATTCAATATATAAGAAAGCATCATTCTCCTTGTCAAGAAATTATAGTGAATGGATAAAGTGAATTAGTTTAAATTATATTGTGCCAAATAGAAACATACCTATTATTTACCCTTTGGTCCAGG
>NW_018235211.1:124795-125005 GCF_001263595.1 Phalaenopsis equestris
GGGCTAACATCTACACTTCAGCACCGAAACGATAGGACCGAATTGGGGATTTTAGTCTGTCACTCTAAAATCTACAATTTTACGCCCGATAATATTATTTCCCTTATTATTTGCACCCAACATCCAAGGGCTTTGACCTCCCTGAATCTTGGATATAATCCTCACTTTAGTTGTAAAACTCAAGATATTTTAACAAATCAATTGGCCAGA
>NW_018235211.1:125411-135975 GCF_001263595.1 Phalaenopsis equestris
GCCGGCGGCCTTGAGGGCGCCATCGGCAGACCTCCTTAATGAATTAATTCTGGAGTCTCGGGAAAATCTCGCCGTCAACGGGGTCGATGGCGCCGTTAGCGCCCTAGTTCAATTCAACACATTTTGGCCCTTTTCGCTCCAAATTTGCTCCTTTTTACATATTTTTGCTCCAATGACCCTAATTCATCATTCCTGCAACAAAATATCAAAAATACCTTTCTTTAAAGTGAAATATCATAAAAAACACTATAAAATAGGTATAAAAATCTCAATATATTTTCCTCTGGTCACCGGTCTTCAGAACTATTCAATCTTTAAATTAGCCAATATTTTTTATAGCATCTCTAGTAAGGGTAAAGAATAATATTGCTCTTATTTAGCATATCAAAATTTTACATACTTCCACTACAGAATTCCTATACTAGTTATTGATTCATGAAAAGGAAAAAGGATATTTCATATTTAGTGCTTCTTATCTTACAAAAACACAAGTTATCTTTAGAAGTTGTTATTATTTTGTAAAAATATCAAAAATACCAAAAAGAATTGAACTTTAATTACTTTGATAATATCTTTAGTTTAGGTAATTGTCTTTTTTAAAATAGAAGTTTTTTACTTAATAGTGCATATTATGAACAATCCCTGTGGGTTTGATGTTCGAGGCTTAATCAAAAAGTCATATATTGCTTAATAACGATACGTATACTTGCGTAGTATCCTAATATATATAAATATACAAATTAAAAAGTAGAATTCCTATTTTCTACAGGATCAAGTTTTTGGTGTTGTTGCAAAGTAGAAAAGATAAGTGAAGAATATAATTGCATACATTTTTATATTATTGCATATAAACAGTCGGGATCACATATCCAATGTTTTAATTTGGTTGACCCAATAATAAGATCTCCTCAAATGTATGACTATCTCCATTTATTTAAGCTTTAACATGTGTTTGTTTGCATTAATTATCCTTCCAGTCTTAGGATCTTCAATATCAACAGCTCCATTTGGATAAACTTATATCACAATAAATTGTCATGACCACTTGGACTTAAGCTTTTCTGAAAATAATTTTAATCTTGAATTATATAATAGAACTTCTTGTCCAAGCTGGAAATGCTTTTTTTGAATTCCTTCATCATGCCTCATTTTCTTTTTCTTTTTCTAAATTCTTGCATTCTCATAAGATTCATTTCTCATCTTGTCACCTCATTTAATTACAATAATCATTTTTCTCTAGCATCTCTCAGATTACAATTAAACTGTTTTATTTCTCAATAAGCTTTATGCTCTAGTTCAACAGCAAATGACAAGCTTTTCAAAATATGAGCCTTTATGGTGACATTCCTGTAGAAGTTTTATAAGCAATTCTATAAGCCCATAATGCAGAATCAAGTTTAGCAGACCAATTTCTTCTATTAGGATTTATAGTTTTTTCCAATATTCTTTTAGTTTCTCGATTGGATACTTTTGTCAAACCATTAATATGACGGTGATAAGTTGTGGTATTTTGATTTTTGATTCCATATTTTTAAGTTAATGTTTCAATTATTCTATTCTTAAAATGACTTCCTCCATCTGTAATGATTACTCTCGGCATTATTCCAAATCTTGTAAAAATATTTTTCCTTAAAAATTTTGCAGCACTTTTAGCATTACATCGAGGTAAAGCAACCGCTTCAATCTAGCTTGAAATATGATCCACAGTTATAAAAATATATTTTTTTCTAAAAGATGGTATAAATTCTCACATAAAATATAAACCCAAAACATCAAAAATTTCAACTTCAAGAGTAAAATTTAAGGGCATATCATTTCTTCTCAAAATATTGCCTACTCTTTAACATTTATCGCATGTTTTTATATAATATTTAACATCTCTAAGGAATGTAGGCCAATAAATTCTAGATTGTACAATTTGAAATGTAGTTTTATCAAACCATTGTTTATATAAATAAGGGTCATCCCAAGAGTAATATTTAGAATTATGAATTAACTTTTTAGTTTGATGGCTGTCAAGTTTGGAGGGTAAAATATTACTAACTAAATAGTTTACTATATTAGCATACCAAGGAACTTGACATTCATTAATTCCATATAATTTTTCATCCGGAAAATTTTCATTAATTTCATCATTAAATTTTCATTTTCCTTTTCAAGCCTTGATAAATGATTAGTTATTTGATTATCAATACCCTTCCTATCTACAACTTGAAAATCAAACTCTTACATTAGAAGGATTCATCTAATTAATCGTGGTTTTGCATCCTTCTTCATCATTAAATATTTTATAGCATAATGATCAGTATCCATAATACATTTGGTTCTAATAAGATAAAGTCTAAATTAATTAAAAGCATTTACTATAGTTAATAATTCCTTTTCAGTAATAGTGTAATTAAATTGAACTTCATTAAGGTTTTTACTATCATAGTATATTACATTAAAAATTTTTATATATTTCTGCCTTAAAACAACCCCAATAGCATAATCACTAGCATCACACATTAATGTAAAAGTTTTTATCTAATAAGGTGAAATAATAAGAGGTACAGTGATTATTTTTTCTTTTAATAAATTAAAAGCATTAAAGCATTCCTCATTAAAATCAAAATTAGCATCTTTTTCCAACAGTTGACATAAAGACTTGGAAATTTAAGAAAACTTTTTAATATAACACCTATAGAAAGCAACATGTCCCCAAAAAATTCTTATTCCTCTAACATTAATTATGGGTGGCAATTCAACAATGACTTGAACTTTTGCCGGATCTACTTCCATGCCTTTCTCATAAATCTTACATCCTGAAATAATTCCTCCTACAAATATAAATTGACATTTTTCCCAATTAAAAATAAAATTTGTTTCTTCACAATATTTTAGAATGTTCCATTTCCTTTCTCAATTAAATCACAAAAAATGACATTATAAATATTTGAAATATTGCAGGTGCATAACATAATCTAAATGACATTCTCCTAATGCAAATGTTCCAAAAGGACTAGGAAATATTGTTTTCTCTTGATCCTTAGGAGCAATAGGTATTTGGTTGTATCCAGAATATCTATCCAAAAAGCAAAAATAAATGTCCTCAACTAGTGTATCCAAAATTTAATCTAGAAAAGGTAGAGGTAAATGATCTTTTCTAGTGGCGGCATATAAATTTCTATAATCATTACAGATTTTTCATCCATTGACTTATCTTGTAAGAATAAATTCATTCTTTTCATTTGCAACAAAAGTCACTCCTCCTTTCTTAGGAACACAACGAATAGGACTAACTCATGAGCTATCTGAAATTGGATAAATAATTCCAGCATCCAACCACTTAAAAATTTCTTTCTTAATAACCTCTTTTATTATAGGATTTAATCTTCTTTGAGTATTAATTCTAGGCTTATAATTATCATCCATTATAATTTTGTGCATACAAATTTAAGGATTGATTCCTTTAATATTAACTAATGTCTATCCAAAGGCTTTCTTATGATTTTTTAATATCTCCAATAATTTTTCTTCTTGTTCTCTATGTTTCTTATAACAACACTCTGAATCTGTAATTCATTACCCATTTGTATCACCACATCTTGTAAAGACAACATATTCTCCTTAACTTGTTGATTACTATTAAATCCAAGAAGATAAGTAGCTCTAAAGTTAGAATTACCCTGATTGTTCTAGTTACCCAATGGGTTTACTTGATATTTCACCCATTGTTGACTTCCACTACTATAATTGTTATTCCAGTTAAAGTTTGGATGGTTTTTCCAACCCAGATTATAATAATTGGAATATAGGTTATGGGGTCTGTTAATAGTATTTTTAGTTTCTAATGAAGTTTGATAATCAAGCATTTATGATAATGAATTTTCTTCAATCAATTGATGTGTTTGCAAAAATTCATTCCAATTTGGTCTATTTTCCTAGATATTGTAGCAACTTGTGAAGTATTCATTGAAATAGCATCATTATCATGAATAGTAGCTACTTTCTTAGGATTTACCCTTTTAGAATGCCATTGAAAATTAGTTGCAGTCGTTTCTTAAATTAATGCATAAGCTTCATCTAATGGTTTAGACATTAATAAACCACCAGCTGCAGCATCTATGATAGATCTAAAATATCCAACTAACCTATTATGAAAAGTTTGAACAATTAACCAGTCTAGTAAGACATAATGTGGACACCTTCTAATGAGTTACTTAAATCTTTCCCAAGCTTCATAAAATGGCTCCCCTTCATACTGAGTAAAAGATGTAATATCATTTCTATGTTTAACAATTTTTTAAGGTGGAAAATACTTAGTCATGAATTTTTGTGCCAAATCTCTCCAAGTTCTTATAAATCTAGATGCTAAAAAATTTAACCACATCTTAGCTTTATCCTTCAATGGAAAAGGACAATGTCTAAGCTTGACGACATCATTTAATACACTATCACATTTAAATATAGCACAAATTTCAAAAAAACTTGCAAGATGTAGAATTGGATCCTCATTTGATGTTCCCCCAAACTGATTGTTTTGTATTATTTATATTATTGCAGCTTTAAGTTTAAATGAGTTAACTGCTACAGTAGGAGTTTGAATACCTAAGTGAATTTCATCTATCATAGGGTTTGCATAATTCCTTAAAAGTTTTTGTATATTATGATGTTCATTTTCAACATTTTAAATTTCAATTTTATTTTGTGAAGTGTTCGCCATATCTAGAAAATATGAATTCTTCATTGCTTTCTAATTTTTCTTATAATACGTTCTAATTCAGAATGTAGGGCACTAAACCTTCAGATCTCGAACTACGCATGCAAATCATAAAATTTTAGAGAAAAAAACAACACAATAAAAATATAATAGAATTTTCAAGTTTTTATAACTTTTGGATTTTACATTTTTTTGGAATTTATATTTTTTAGATTTTATATTTTTCAAATTTTATATTAATTTGATTTTTTTTTATTTTTTATTTTTTAATAAAATTAAATCTACAATTCAAACAAAATTGCAAATTAAAAAGTTTACTTTCTATGTTTAAAAGTTTTGTTACCAATCCTCGGCAATGACGCCAAAAACTTGCCCCGACCCGCAATTATGTGTATTTTTAATTTCCAAAATATTGCGAAAAACTTGACTCAAATTATATTCAGCAACTAGTATGAATAGAATAAATGATATGTAAAGTAAATAATAAAATTTCACCCTAGAGTTACTACGCAAGTATATGTATCATTCCAAGTAATATAGGATTTTCTTTAAAAACTCCAATATCAATCTCACGAGGATAGTTGAACTCTTTTAAATTGGCTTGCAAAACTCAAAAGCAAATTTTATTTAAATTACAGAATAAATAAAAATAAAATGATTGCAATGGTTAAGACTAAATTTATGTCGATAGAAATAACTATGATTAATAGTTTAATAAAAGTAATTCTAACGAGTTTGAAAAATATGTGAAGATCTTTCCCCTTGCAATGAGATATTAATCTATGTAGGATTTGAATGACTAAAAATATGGTGATGTATTGTGAAAAATATGAGCATTTCTATTCCTTACCCCCTTCCAGTGCTAGCAAAGAACATTGGCTAATTTAGAGTTTTTCATCACCTTGTGTAATAGTGGTGAGTAGATTTTGGCCTCTCATCTCTAGATTACTCACTGTGCTCTCTTTATAGGACCTACTGGGGACCCTTCATATACAAACTCTAAATCGAATTGGAAAAAGAATCTAGTCTGTTACTCTAGAAACATTAATTTTACACTCATCAAAACTTATCTCCTTATCTATTTTCACTTCCTCTTAAGTGATCGCAATGGCTCTGCCTAGAATGAAGTGTAACGCTCACTAGTTGGGTTAAATTATAACCCTCTTGGGCCTTTATATTTCTCAATAGATTTTAACCTCACAAGTGGCCAATTTGTATAGTCAATGAAAAATCAATACGAATGTCACACAATCTTTAAAAGTAAAAAGAAATCTTTAAATCATTCTCGTCCTACAAGATTAATTCTCAAGAGTAAGGAGAAAGAAAGGAAACTACTCAGAATTCATGGAGAATAAAACTAAAACACAAAATTTTTATTGAAATCCAAGTCTTAGAAACAAAAAGTTAAACACAAATACAAAGTACCATATGTCTTCCCCCCAACAAAAATTCTGGAGTCTTCTTGAAGAATTCTCCAAATTCTTACTCTTATAACAAAAAAATACACTTAAACACAAAAGGGGGACTTTGTAAAGCCTTCAAATGATGTCAAAAAGTCCTCATTTTCATCCAATTTTTGTCCATATTAATAGATCTCTAAGAAAACCAAGGGTTGCTTCAAACACCCCTTTAAAATTATGTCAAATTCAATGGATCTTTTAGAAGGAAAGTTATTGGTGCTATAGTGCCAGTTTGGGCGCTATAGTGCCCACTACACCCGTCTGTGGCACTATAGTGCCAAGGGGCGGTGTTATGGTGCCATAGAAATGACACCATTTTTTCTCAATTTTCCCTCATTTTCTCCAAATGTTCATCCATGAACCTGAAACCAAAAACATACAAAATACATTCCTTTAAAGTGTAATATCACTAAAAATATGCGTAACACAATAATAAAATATGCACTAAAAATAGGCAATTTTAAGGTGGATCAAAAAGTGGCAAATAAGAAGTGATTTCTAAAAATGCCACCGACTCTAGCATGAGATTTTCTGTTGTTGCCATCAACATTTAGCTTAAGTTAAGGCCGAAAGGTTTCACGTAATGTATCAAAGTGCATTTAAGGTTTTGAGAAACATCAATTTCCATCCCAAAGGAGTGGCTATTATTCACAGCAGATAGCTCAACTGCCTTAATAAGATTGACAGATTTTGAAATGAAGGATTTAATGTTTGACAAAAATCTATCAGCTTTGAAATCCTTATTTTCATGCTTTCATTTATCTCTTTCCAACCACAAAAACCAAATTATAATGTATGGAATTGATTTTTGAATATTAGTATTGCTGTCATTTTTTGGGATCCAACAATGCTGACTTTATTCAAAATTAGTATACCCCCTTACAGGTAAGAATATGCCATAGTTAGCTACCAAGTTTTTTCCTAATTTCTATAGCAACTCTGCAAGGGAAAAAATAAGTTATTGAAAGGCTCTTCATCCGGTCTACACATGAGGCAACATGAAGGCAATCTAAGCCCTTTCAACTTTAAAATATCACTTATAAGTAACAATTTAAATGTAAATTTCAAAGCAAAAAAAGATTGACAAGGTTTAAGAAAAGAGATCCAAAGGATATCTCTTTCATCATTTTGGTTAGAAAAAAATTTATTTGTAATATGTTTGGAAAGTGGGTCATAAGCATGAATTTTCATCACCATGGCATATTTTCTAGATCTATCAAAGGGAATATCAGTTATTACATTGACGAGTCATTAGGTAAATAATTAAGGAGTTTTTTCTTTATTCCAGCTATTACTAAAAAAAAATAAGAAACAAATTATTTAGTATTAGTAAGACCAATTCAGGAAACCTTTAAAGAACTCAAAGTATACCATTCATTAAGACAAAACACAATATCACCATTCCTAAGATCCCAAGCCACAATGATTTCAACTATTCTCTCACCTTTAGCATTTCCTTCCATATGATGGAATCGCCTGGTTTAGGGGAACATAAAAAGGATGGACCAACTTGCCATATTTTTTATGCATGCATTGGGCCCATAAACTCTTTTTTTTTTTTTTTTTGAAATTTACCTAAAGCTTGCAAAAATTAATTTTCCTGGATTGGTTAAAAGACTTGATCCCCAACCCACCATTAATTTTAGGTTTACAAAGTTTGTTCCAAGTAGTCCAATAAATGCCACTTCCGTGACCAACCCATAGAAATATACTGAAGGTTTTTTCAATCTTAATTTGCATTCTTTTTGTCATTTTTGTAATTTGTAACAAATACATATTAAAAGAATTAAGCACATTATGTAGCAAGGAAAGCCTACCACCAAAGGACACCATAGAATTTCCAAATTTTGAATTCTTTAAATAATCTTAAGTAAAACATCATCTTCTCCTTATGATTTTTGTTTAAATTTTCACCTAAGTATTTAAGAGGGAAGTTGCTCTAATTGAAACCTATATGTTAAAGGATTCAATGCTTTCTTCAATAGGTATGTACTTGCTGAAAAAATTTTCACTGTTGTTTTTGCTGAAATTCATATAAGAGACCCGCTCAAAATGATTAAGAGTAGAGGTAATATGCTTAATATTCTTCTTGCTCATGTTATAGAAAAAATAATGTCATCAACAAAAGCAAGATGAGTAACCAGATCAGTGTCGTTGACATGGAATCTAAAATCTTGATGATTACTCATGAGAAAATTAAGCTTCATAGGGAGATAATCTAAAGCAATTATAAATAAAATAGGTGACAGTGGATCCCTGGGTTTAAGACCCCTCTAGGATTTGAACTGTCTATGAGTAGAACCATTTATGAAAATGTATCAAGAATCATTTTAATGATATAACTAAACTCTTCACTTAGACTTTTATACCTGAGCACTACAATAAAAAAATTCCAATTAATGCTATCAAATTGTTTCATTATATCATGTTTAATAATGTAATTTCCCCTTTATAATTAGAACCAGTACTAATAAGTATTTTATGTTCCATCTCTACCTGAGATTGTCTTTAGGAATGAGAACAATAATAGAGCATCTAAAAAAATTATACAAGATTTCACCTTTAAAAAAACTTTCGTATAGCAGCCACCATATCCTTTTTAACAATATCCCAACCATACATATAGAAAGCAGAACTGAATCCATCAGGACCTACCAATTTACTTTTTTTGAATGGATTAAAGAGTATGCAAGTCTTCCACACCCTGAGGAATGGTGCATAACATAGCGGAATTAACAGCATTAGTGTTATGAGGGAAAATATCTCCGCCAATGTGATCTCTATTTAAGTCACCTTCCCTTTACATATTACTATTTAAGACCCCTCTAGGATTTGAAGTGTTTATGAGTAGAACCATTTATGAAAAGGTATCAAGAATCATTTTAATGATATAACTAAACTCTTAACTTAGCCTTTTATACTTGAACACTACAATAAAAAAAATTCCAATTAATGTTATCAAATTGTTTCCTTATATCATGTTTAGTAATGTAATTTCCCCTCTATAATTAGAACCAGTGCTAATAAGTTTTTTCTGAGGGAACATAATTGTATCATTTATACTCCTCTTAGGAATGAAGGATGTCTACTATGGGCAAACCAAATCAAGCAAAGGTAGGAACCCTTTTCACCATAATTTTGCTTAAGATTTTTGGAAATTACAATAGTAAGGCTAATAGGCCTATAATATTTCCATATTTACCTAAGATTGTCTTTAGAATGAGAACAATAATAGAGCATCTAAAAAAATTATGCAAGATTTCACCTTTAAAAAAACTTCGTATGGAAGCCACCATATCCTTTTTAACAATATCCCAACCATGCATATAGAAAGCATAACTGAATCCATTAGGACCTACCAATTTACTTTTTTTCAATGGATTAAAGAGTATGCAAGTCTTCCACACCCTGAGGAATGGTGCATAACATAGTGGAATTAACAACATTAGTGTTATGAGGGAAAATATCTCTACCAATGTGAGCTCTATTTAAGTCACCTTCCCTTTACAGATTACTAAAATATTCAATGTCACATTGGATGATATCAGTTTTAGAATGCAACCAATTATCCTTTCATTTTTTATTCTGGTGATATCATTATCTTACCTTTTATATTTTATGCCAACAAGTAAAAACTTTGTGTTTGTATCAACTTCAAAGTTTCATAAACAGGAGGACTTTTTTTTAGAAAGTCAATTTCTCTTTGAAGATTTACCTCTAAGTTATTTTTAGCCCTGATTAAATCTTCCTCCAACATTATGCCATCTTCAACCTTGCTTTCAATACTGATAACATGTTGTCACGACAGCTTTGAAAACATCACCAAACACATCCCAATTCCAATTTTTGAGCTTGGTTGCCTTCTTTTTATGAGAGAGCTATAAAGAGAGCTAAGGATTACTATGATTACCAGTTAATCAAGTGTCCAAGGATTACTATGATTACCAGTTTATCAAGTGTCCTTAATAATGTCCAAGAAATTTGGGTGGGAGACCCACACATTAAGGAATCTAAAAGGTTTAGACATTGGCTTGGACAATCACTCCAACCTAATATGGAGTAGGGAATGATCAAAACCAGTTCTGATGAGGTGAGTTACCTCAGAAAAATGGAAACTATCAAACAATTCATTATTTTTTTAAATTCCGTCCAATCTTTCATAATGTTTTCCTCTATTGCAAGTGAAACAGAATCAAATAAAATTTACCTCATGTGACTCAGCTGTGGCCATTTATTCCTAAAATTCTCCATTGTTTTATAATTACGGATCCTACCATTTTTCTTTTCATTTACAAAAAAAAATATCATTAAAATCCCCACCAACAAGCCAAGGACAATTCAATTACTTTTTAATAAGCATTATGTCCTTCCATAAAAGAGCTCTATCATATATATATATATA
>NW_018235211.1:136027-137745 GCF_001263595.1 Phalaenopsis equestris
TATATATATATATATATATTGTTGATTAGTGTTTTTTAAATAATTTAATTGACTACAAGGCCATAAAGGTTTTTAATCAATTAAAATTATTGATTTAAAAAATAGAATAAAAATATTTTAAATTTTATTTAAATGATTATTTTAATATGAATAATAATATTTAAATCTCACCCCTACCCTTAACATGTTACAACTGTGTGACGAGGAATGTGAAAGTGGCTCTTTGTTTACAAACAACTTATGTTCAACTTGCTAAGCAAATGAGCCGAGGATAAAATTTTTTTTTTTTGCGCTCGATATATTAGCAAACCAAATATGAACAATGGTGTTTTTCAAGCTTGACTTGTCTACAACCCTAATTGTAGCAATAGATCACTTACGCATGATACTATTAGCTTTTGGTTTGTGAGATTGGCATATAATCACTTAATTTTAGTTGTTGCAATTGATTCAATCAAATGTAAGTTCAATATACGTATATGAAATGTGAAATCTTTTTTAGTAATTCTTTTTCTATAAATATCAATGTTTACTTTTTGAAGATTTCTTATGGTATTAAAATTTTTAGAAATCTTGAGTTGTACATTTATGTTATGCACAATTTATTCTTTGAGATATGATTTTAGTTGAGGATATATGCTCGAAGAAATGAA
The DNA here is from genome assembly GCF_001263595.1 of Phalaenopsis equestris. Taxonomy (NCBI): domain Eukaryota; kingdom Viridiplantae; phylum Streptophyta; class Magnoliopsida; order Asparagales; family Orchidaceae; genus Phalaenopsis; species Phalaenopsis equestris. The sequence continues at coordinate 136,681 of NW_018235211.1, forward strand.
ACTTCTCAATAAATTAGTTACAATAAAATTTTACATCTCTTGATACATTGTTTTTGAGAGGAGCACTTATTGACGGATATAGTAGACCTTCTAATGAAATATTGCTCAACCTTCTCCCAAGAGATCTCGAGGTTCTGCTTCTTCTTTCTTTTTCTTTTTCTTTTTTTTATCCCTTCTAAAAAAAAGTCATTGAAAGTCTAGCTCATGATTCAGATTCAAAGGCAACCCAAGTTGTACTTAAAAATAAATAGTTATTTATAGAAAAAAACATTAGCTCAAGCTCAGGTGAATAAAAGAAATATAAGTTTGTTGAGAGATGTGATGAGAAGTTCTCAATCAAAAATCATGCTATTTAGCTAATGAAAGAAGTTATTTATTTTAATTTAATTTCAATTTTATTCTACACATTTTACTCTCACCTTAGATAAATTTTCATAAAATATTGATTCTCCCTACATTAGTTAGTGCATTTTAAAAAGTTAGTTCTTTTTTTTATTTGAAGTATTGCAATAGTCTAAAAACATTTGAAAATGGTTTTCATTTACATCTATAATTGTGGATAAAATGAGTGGAAATCATTTATCATTTCTTAATTATTTTGAAAAAAAAAATCATTAATGCCAAATCCTTATATTAGTTATTATACTTAATTTCTACATCTACCATTCACTATATTTAAGCATGGCATCATGAAAAGAAAACTATGAATATATAATTTCAAAAGATAAAGATATGCTTAAGAAAAAAATTATCATTCTCATACAATTCCTACAATCCAAACCTAGCCTTTGAATAACCCAATAACTTCCGTTCGAATGAAAAATTGACTAAATAGCTCCTAATTTACATTTTTGCATATAAATAAATTAATAAATAATTATCGTAGAGTATTTTTATCTCATAAAAAATAAGAAAAATGCTCAAAATTTTTAGTAAAACAAAATATAACACAAAAAAAATAGTAAAATTCATATTATACACTTTTAAAATATATTCACAATTTCTATATAGATTATCATCAAAATAATGTATATATATATATATATATATGTTTGGAAAGTGGGT
>NW_018235211.1:137755-141260 GCF_001263595.1 Phalaenopsis equestris
ATATATATATTGGCATAAATTCAATACATATAATTCAATTAATGTTAATTACAATAATTGTAGAATAAATCCAATAAACAAAAAACATGATTAAAAACACTGATCTAAAAAAAATGAGAAAGCACAATTATCTCAATAGAGAAAGAGAGAGACTTAGATAAAGAGAGAGAGAGAAACTCCACGGCAGGAGGAAGAGGGCAGTACTGTACTAGAAGATATGGAGGATCTCGAGAATCGGGCGATTGCAAAGCGCGCAGGACCGGCGTTCGATCCATATATCTCGAGCGCAACCCCTACAGAAAGCGTGCCCACAAGGTATGAAGGCCGCCCCCTTCTTCTTCTCCATACAAACACAACAGCTCTCCCCCAATCCCACCGCCTCCCTCTCCTCCTCCACCTCCTTCTCCTCCTCCTCCTCCAACCAATTCATCAGCGATGTGCTCTCCATATTCTCCGCCGGCCCCAAAAACAACGACTCCGCCTCCCGGATACGCCGCTCCTCCGCAAGCGCCGCCGCCAGATTCATCTCCCCCGCCGTTTCGGTTGTCGCGATCTCTTCGATCACATCGTCGGCGTTTCCGAGGGTTATGGGATCGATTGGAGGGGAGAAACGCTTTGATCCCCAGAGAGCTCCGCAGCAGCCTGGGGTCGGACTCTTTGTGATCAACCCTAGCTTTTCTCGTATGGTTTTCCACATACCCCGCATCCCTTCTTCCTTTTCTTCTGCTTCAACAATCAGCTCTTGTTTCTCTATTCCAAAGAAATCTGAATCATTAATTGGAAAATACCATTTGGAAAAGGATTAGGGTTGCTTCTCCCGCTTTAAGAGATTAGAGGGAGGAATAGGATTTCTATTGCAGGCGCACGATGCTGTTTTTTGTCCGTATTTCATTGTTTTTGTTCGGATTATATTATAAAACGGGTTTTTTTGTTTTTTTATAAAACAAAACAAGTAGTTTTATGGTGTATTTATTGGGCATTTACGTGCATATCATAGTGATTACATATCTAATATTTATTTTTTATATTTAAGATATTAAAATTTTTCATATCAAATAAAGAATATAATTGCTATTAATTTAAAAATAAAATAGATGTTTGATATATAGATAAAATTTTATAAATGTAAATTTTAAATATAAATATTATATATATATATATATATATATATAGAGAGAGAGAGAGAGAGAGAGAGAGAGAGAGGTTAATACAAGATATATACGCAACTTTTCTATTTTTTTAATGAATAAAATTAATATTTTTAATTATGCATTTGACATTTTTCTTAAAAAAAATGTAAGAGCCATGAAAAGTTGTCTAACTTGGTTGTCTTGGCATGATAATTAACAAATTTAAACAGTAGCATGAAGTTCTGATAAAAATTTATTCAAAAGCCAATTGGCAGACTTTTAAACAATTAAGTATATCAATTGTTAAATAAAACGACACGTGTGACATGAATTTCATGATAATTTTTTGAAGCGAAAATATTCAAATTTCAACTAAAACTCTGATTTTGACAAATTTCTAGACAAACTAACATGGTGACACCAAAGTTGGTCCATTCCATGTCAAATCAAGCTTGAATCAATCTGTTAAGCTGCCTTAGGAAATTTTTTAAGACTTTGGAAAGTTAAATGATTTCTGAAATTAAAAGTTTATAGACAAATCACCCGTTTTAATAAGACGAATCTAATGAGGCCAAAATCGCTCAATTTTGCCATCAATAAAGCACTCATGTTCACAAAATGGCATCCCATCAAGAGAACCTCTCGAGCCCGTCTGATTGAATGATTAGTGTTCTTTCCGTATTCGTTGGGTTTTGATACACCTAAAATATATAGTGTTTTTATACATATTTTTATACTTATTTTTTGAGATATTGTGCATTAATAAAATATATTTGTGTTTTTCTTTCAGATACAATCAAATAAATGAAAAATCCTAAAAGGAGTGAAAAAGGGTCAAATTTGGAGAAAAAATGAAGAAATGTGCAAAAATAAACTGGGGCGCATAAGTACCCAGGACTGACGCCAAAACCAGAGGTTTCGCGCCTAAGCGCCAAGTACCCCACGCTTAAACGCCAAAAGTAGTTATTTGATGATTCATTGAATTTAGACGAATTTCTTAAGAGGTGTTTCAGAAATATCCCATGGACACGAAAATTCATTCAATTAGCTTTTGAGAAGGCAACTTCTAGAAGATTCATTGAATGAAGAAGCATTTTGAAGGGACACGAAGACACCTTTTTGATTTTTATTAAAGAAAACTTGGATCATCAAAACCAATCGCCAGAGGCCAGCCACCCATAAAATTTACAGCCATCGTTCATCCAAGTACGCTGCCACCGCCTCCGGCCTCTTTCTTTTTATTTTATTTTGAGTGTTTAGTTTGTATTGTGAGTGAAGAAAGAGAATTCGAAGGAACTTCAAGACATTTGGTGGAAATGATTTGAGATAAGTGTTTATCTTTGTGACTACACTTGATTTTAATTTAAATTTCTTATTTGTGTGCATGATTTCTACTTTTAAACTCATGTGTAGTTGTATTTTCTCCATGGATTCTGAGTATTTTTTTTTATTTTTTTTCTTTAAAATGATAATTGATTAAGTGTTGAAAGGAAGTTGTGTGAAGTAGTAGGCTTCAATGTTGGAAGAAGTTGTGATGATTTGAAACTTTGCACTTAATTTACTTCTTAATTTGACCAATCAAGATGTTAATACCTATTGTGAGAACATGTAAGATCCGAGATGATATTGTCTCAATCAACAAATAGTTTAGAATCACATATTGATTTCATAGATGAGAATGTAGTTCATGGTGTAAATAAATAGGGAAATAAACATTTCAAGGGTGTAGAATTACAAGACTTTAGAGTGACATGCTAAAACCCCCAATTTGATTTATAGTTTTAAATTTTGATAAGAGATGTTAGTCTCCAGGTGAAGAGAGAAGAGGGAACTCTAGAGTGAGAGCTAATATCTTCCCTACCTAACCGGTCTTGAAGACTTTTCAAACTATAGATTAGCTAATATTTTTTATAGCATCTCTAGTAAGGGTAAATAATATTATTGTTTTTATTTGACAGAACACATTTAACATACTCCCACAACAAAATTTTTATACTTATTATTGATTCATTATAAGGAAAAAAATATTTTATTTATATAGCCTTCTTCTTGCAAATATTTGTTAAGTTAATTAGTTGCTAACTATATTTACATAAATCAAAAATTACAAAAAGAATCGAATTTTCATTCCTATTATAACATCTTAAGTTTAAGTAAGAACATTTTGCGAAGTAGATTTTTGTCATCTAAACTTTCTAGTTTCCTAAAGTGCATATTGTTAATCTCCTAATTGGTTCGATATTCGGGGCTTAATCAAAAAATCATATTTTACTTGTGTTGACCTCACTTTTGGTTGAGGTCTAGAAAACTTCCTTAGTAGCCTAGGTCTAGCCATAGAACTTTCCTATTGACTAGTCTTAGAAAATTAGAAAGGG
>NW_018235211.1:141635-142046 GCF_001263595.1 Phalaenopsis equestris
CCAAATTTGTCAAAATTTTCAAAAATGACCAAATTACCAAAATACCCCTCCATGACCCAAAATCCAAAAATTCCAAAAATTCCTAAAAAATCCCAATAAATCCAAAATATTCCCAATTTCATTTTGTCCCTCTACACCTTGGTCCAATTTGGTCAATTTGATCATCTTTGACAAAATCCCCAAATTAAGCCTCAATATTCGCTAACACCCCAAATCTCAACAATTGAATGCCTTAGATCTCAAATTGGCATCCAATTTTTGTTGAAAATCCTTTATAAGGTCATTTTTGACCAAACACAACAATAAATTTGAGCTTAGCCCAAAGCTAGCTAAAGTTAGACTCAAATTTGACCCTTAAGGGTTTAATTTAAGTCTAAACCCAAATCCATCAAAATCCATTCAAATTAACCA
>NW_018235211.1:143004-143396 GCF_001263595.1 Phalaenopsis equestris
GGTGTGGTAAAAATTTTTCACCAAGGGCCTTCCAAACCTCTCTGAGAGCTTCTCTAAGAGTCCCTAAGTTCAGTCCAATTCATTTCCCCCTCTCAATTCCATCACAGAAAGCCAATTTTGAGCTCAAATCCCTGCCCGAAACCAGGACAAATCCCAATCCCAACCTACAAAGCACCAAACTCCAAATTAATTGGTCCTACACCTTCACAACATTGAGATAAACCAAACCCCCATCAATTCCCCCTCTGAAATAACCTCTAGCATAGCTCTCAACCAACACCCAAAATCGACTTTGATCAAAAACATACATAGGCTTTACACCAGGGCCAGAGACTCCATCCCTAAGCTCTTTGGAGTATAACGAAGGTGTGAAGAATCTCTGATTGAGGCTA
>NW_018235211.1:147913-163935 GCF_001263595.1 Phalaenopsis equestris
TTTTGGGGTCAGTTTGACTTCATCTTTTTCAAAACTAATTTTTTTTAAAAAAAAAAAACGTCCTTCCAAAGCGGACAACGAGATCTCAATTCTGATGACCGACAGCTTCTTACGGGCAAACCCCACACCAAAAATAGTGCCGACAACTTGATAACAATACACATACTTTTGTAGTATCCCATATTTAAATATTATAATTGTATTCCTATTTGTTTCATAGTAGAAAACTTACTTAGCTTTTGCTTTAGATCAAGTTTTTGACTTTGTTGCAAATTAAAAATAACTATTAAGAAAATTAAGCATATAATCACATACATCGCATTTTACATCTATATAGAATGTCGGGATCAGGTTGCATCTCTCAAACTTTATAAGCAAAGACTTACCCCATTCTCGAGAGTGTGGAGATAAACTTGAACTGAAGAAGCCCAGGATTTAGAGAAGAATGAGCTAAAGTCCAACATTCTACAATGAAGATTTAATGAAGTTTCCTGCCATTGCAGTTAACGAGCACCGTAGGCCGCCCCCTGCTCATTGCAATCAAGCATCTTACTAAATAATGATCAGCATTGTGGAATCTTGGTGTATGCTGAGGAGTAAAGAAGCATTGTGTGGAATAATTATCAACCAAGTAGTGTAACTAAACATCCCACGGAGCAACTCACTCTGCAATAACTGCTTACAATAGTTGTACTCATGAAACAATGATTTTCTCTAAACTCTTGGAACTCTCTCCTTGTAGCTCACCAATATTGCTTATTGATCAACTACTGCTTGCGTGATTTACAGCTCATTTTTCTCTGAATTTCAGCCTCTGTGGCCTACAGATGCTATCGCAGCTCACCAATAGGGCCTACACGATCAACTATGGTGATCCTGATATTTTTTATATGTAAGAATTTATGAAGTTGACACCACTACTTAAAGATTTTAATCCCCGGTAATGGCACCAAAAACTTGATCCCAAAATTGATCCCAAGCAAAGTGAGATTTCAATTATGTTTGTAGAGATTCTACGCAAGTATACGTATCGTTATCAAGTAAGATAAAACTTTTTGATTATGCCCCGAATATCGATCCCAAGGAGATCGAGGTTAATCACGACGGCTTTCAAGAGATGTTTTAGTCTTTAGTCTAGTAATAACACGTCCTAGCTTGGAAGGTCGATAAAAGTTTGATTTTGATTATATCCTACAATTATCACTATAACAATACTTCTACTCCTAAACTAAAATGCTTAGTGAAAATAGTGAAATCAGAAAGTGGCGTTTAAAATATTAAAAGTGCCTTTCCTCATGCAATGAAATTAGTGACATGTGTAAAAGTAAAACAAGTATTGAGAGATATTGTGACAAATAGGAGCAATTATATTCTTTACCCTTACTCGAGATGCTATAAAAAATATTTGTTATTCTATAGTTTGAATAGTTCTGAAGATGGGCTAGGCAGGGAACATACTAGATCTCACTAGAGTTCCCTCTTATCCCTCCACCTGGAGGTTAACATCTCGCATCAAAACCTAAATCAATAGATCAAATTAGGGGGCTTTAGCCTGTCTCTCTAAAGTCCTCTAATTCTGCACCCATGCACCCATTAAAGATCCCATTAAAGATTATTTCTCTATTTATTTGCACTCAACTATATGGATTACATTCTCATCCATACAATCTCATGTGATTCTACCACAATTGATTAAGACAATGCCATCCCAGATCTTACATGTTCTCACAACAAATTTTAACATGCAAGTTGATCAGGTTTACATGTAAATGAAGAACAAAGTAAAATCTTCACAATATATTCTTACTCTACTCAATTCTATATCTTACACATGCATATTAATTTATTACAAGAGGGAAGAGTAAAGAAAACTACTCACTACACATGAAGAAACACCAAAAACTTTTCATTGAACAAGACTTTGAAACCATACAAACAAAGTAATATATTTAAATCAAAATACAATGAAAATAATTATCTTATATGAAAATCAAACTCTCGTTGTATGGCAAAAGCAATACCTTACAATCCTCTCCAAGAACAAAGTGAAAAGAAAAGAAGAAAATCTCACACTCTCTCTTTCTCTCTCATCTTGTCGCCCCACTTGGGGCTCACGCCCAAGCCTTCTTCTCCTCTTCTAATTAATTCAAGTGTCCAAGAGTTCTTTTAAAAACATTTTCAAGCCTTATTTATAATTTCCTAAGAGATTCTTAAGTATCTCTTCCAAAATGTTCAAATTCAATGAATCTTCCAAATGGTGCCTCAAGTGACTCTTCATAACTCCATATAACTGCCCCAAATTCTTCTAGAAAGTCCATTTTCTCCTTCTAGAAAGTGCCCCAAATTCTTCTAGAAAGTCCATTTTCTCATTTCCAACTAATTCCCCAAGAGGCACACGAAGCAACGCTTCAAAAATCATCCAAATTTGATGTAAATTCTAGAAGATATGTTGAAAACCATCTCCGGAGCTAAGCGTCGATTTTGGGGCTCTTAAGTGCCCTCCTCTCTGGCTGGTGGTGCCTAAGCGCCATATTTGGCCGCTTAAGTGCTCGGCACAGGCACTTAAGTGCCCCGATTTCTGTCCTCATGGCTCTGGTGTGCCCCGATTCGACCCGATTTGCTCCAGTTTGCTCATTTTTTGTCCATTTTTGTTCTTTTTACTCTAACCAAAAACACAAGAAAACATACATTTAAGGTGCAATACCATCATAAAATATAGCATTAAAAATGGTACATTTTTAGGCATATCATATGGTCAATGTGGTTCATAGCTCATACAACTCTTTACTCCGGCCTTTATGGCCTACAGATGTTATCACAGCTCGTGCAGCTCCCAACTTTAAGTTTTGGCCTACAAATGTTATTATTGCTCGTATAACTTTTAACCTCATCTTCAATGGCCTATAAATATTATCACAGCTTATGTAGCTCCCAACTTTGACCTAGATAATCTTAATGGTCTACAAATGTTATATCAGCTCATGTAGCTCCCAACTAAGGCCTAAGTGGGCCCCAGCTCATGCAGTCCCCAACTCCAATCTCTGTGACCTACAAACATTATCATAGCTCTTGTAAGTCTCAAATCCAACCTCTGTTACCTATGGATGTTATCACAACTTATCACAATTCATGCAACACCCAACTCCGGGTTCTACGGATTATTAATGTTATTAAAACTGCCTATTATGACTTATATGACCAATCACGACATACACAGCTCACAACTCATGTAGCTCCCAACTCCGTTCATTGCAGCCTAGAGACGTTATCATAGCTCACCACTATGGCATATGTGGCTAACTATGACCTATATGGGCCACAGCTTCTGTAGCTCTCGATTATAGCCTCTATGGCCGACCAACACTCCTAAAGTAACTATGGACTCTACAAAAAGCTGGAGATAATTTTACTATCAACAACATTCACATCTGACTACTGCATGTATTTCAATCAACTATAACCTTCATGGATTATTTTGTCAATTATAATTTAAATATTTTTGTGCAAATAAATTTATAATTCCATGTTCCCTAGCTCTAGGGAAGAGTTGGTTCATGTACTTATCATTATATAGTAGATTATTTCAACTAGGCTAGACCTTTGATTCTTTCTCCTTTCTAAGGTCTTTCACATAAAATTTGAGATGTCTCCCCTTGCTATTTGTCACTTTAATTACCTAAGTATGTGCTACATTTTCATGCATTGCTAAGACACAATATAATAACTCTACTGTTGTGAGTTTTTTGGCATGCATCAATTTTGCACCATCTATAAGAAGCAAAGTCTCATTTAACATCGTCTTCAAGTCTCAGATGATGAGCCTATACTTTGTTTCCCAATGATATACATCATTTAATTGGAGAAGTAACCACATTTGCACTTCTTAATTTTTTTTTTTTGTATTTATCGGTGTCGGTGTGGGTGGGGTGGGGGGCAAACTCGATCACGATTATAGCTAGGTAGTTTTCTCACATCTCATTCAAACATCAAGTCTATAAAAAGTATTTTCCAGTTTGGGGTAATCTTCACTATTGTCTCAAAATGTGGTCCTACTAATGCCTTGTGTATGACTATGGGGGTGTTGTCATTCCATGTTTCATTCATATATCAAGTATTTGAGAATTTCTTTGAGATTGTGGGAAACCTTCATCGTAAAGACTGTTTCCTCTACACCCTCTCAACTTATTGGAGTTCATCTTCAACAAGATCAGGAAGAAGTTCTCCTTAAATATTGATACATGACTTGTTTAAAAGCTCATTTGAAAATATCCCCACTAGGGACAACAAACTCAAATGTAATAACTAGCAAGTTCCTAAATTTCATTCTTTTGTATGTTTGCAACCATATTATCAAGAGAAAATATGACCCATTTCAATCTATGGCCTTGTCTCGTAAATGTTAAGATTATCTTTTGACACTTCATTCTAAGCTCAATCGATCCCAGGGGTGGCTCAATTCCACCTCTTTCATTACTGGTTAATGTTTTCAACTAGAATCTTTGAATTATATGCTCTGTTAGTTAAATAATCCTTGATGGATTTTAATAGACTTCTTCCATTACATATGATCAAAGAAAAATATTTTGAAATTTTCATACCTATTTTATACTAATATTGATGATATTGCACTTTAAAGAAGGGTATTTTTGATGTTTTGTTGCAGGTATGTTGAATTATGGTTGTTGGAACAAAAAGATACAAAAAGGAGCAAACTTGGAGCAAAAGGACCAACATATGAAGATTTGAACTAGGGCACCGACGACGAGCCCAACAACGCCGACGACGGGTTTTTCCCAAGAATCCAGAATCAGATATTCTAGAAGGCCGCCGACGGCGGTGGTTCTCTTAACAGGTGCATTGAATGTGAACGATTTTTGAAGGGACACATGGACAACTCTTGGAAAACTCTTCTACAACTTTAAGAGAAACATTTGGGCCGAAAAAAAGGAGCATCGTAATGGTGTCCGTTGAGTTTTTATTGTTTGTGGAGTGTAGAGAGTTTAATTTAAGGTTAGTATTTTGAGGAATTCTACGAGAGATTGTAAGAGTGGAGGGAAAGTGAGAGATTTCTTCCTCCTTGCGGCTTCAAAGAAGAATTCTGTGTTGTAAAGAAAGGAAGAGATTCAAAGGAACTTCAAGGAGTTTACTTGTGCTTGTGGAGGAATTAGACTTGTGGAGGAATTAGAGATAAGTGATTTTTACTTATTGAAGTTGTATGACTTTGCTTTTATATATAAGTTCTAAGTTTTGTTGTATCTTCTCCACGAGTTCTGAGTAGTTTTCTCTGTCTTTCTCCTTGTCTTGAGATTTTTTGAAATGGTGATTTGAGTGGTTGAGCCATGAGAATGTTAAAGTAGTTGTGATGATGTTTTAACTTTGATCTTAATTTACTTTCAATCTGTCCAATTGATTTGTTAAAATATGTTGAGTTTTACAACTAAAGTGAACATTACATCCAAGATTGAGGGAGGTCAAAGTCCTTGAAAGTTGGGTGCAAATAAATAGGGAAAAAAAAATTATCGGGCGTAGAATTGGAGATTTTAGAGTGACGGACTAAAATCCTCAATTTGGTCCTATTGTTTGGGTACTGAAGTGTAGATGTTTTTTAGGTGCTGAAGTTTAGATGTTAGCCCTCAGGCGAGGGGAACGCGGAAGCTTCGAAGTGAGAGCCGGTATCTTTCCAGCCTAGCCGTAGATTCAGTAACCAAGCATAGGATTAGTAAATGTTCTTTACGCCCGGCCCAAAGGGAAAAGAATAGGCATGCTCTTATTTTGCACAATATAATTTGGACTAATTCACTTTATCCATTCACTTTAATTTCTTGACAAGGAGAAGGATGCTTTCTTATATATTGAACTTCACATTATGACTTTATTAGAAGAATTAGTTAATAAAGAGTTTGTTAAAATTACATATTTATTTCAATTGTCTATTAGTGACAAATAAGCAATTTGAACTATATTGTTGTGGTTAAGTATTGATTTTCTAAATCCTAGTTCGTAGCCTCTAGTATTACTCCCTGTGGGATCGATATCCAGGACTCCATTAGAGCCCCGTATTATTTGAGCGATACGTATACTTGCGTTGATAAGAATGACTTTGCAATTATTGAATATTTTATACACATTTTTATCAAATCTATAATCGTTGTCAAGTTTTTGGCATCGTTGTCGGGGACTTAAATCTTCTAGCAACAATATCAAATTCTTGTATTTGTAATCATATATAAAGTCCCTGTAAAGTTTTTGGCGTCGTTGCCGGGGAGTAAGAAAAATCATAATTAGAGTAACGAACAAATTAGGACTATTAGAAAACTTTTATTTGAATTGCAACTTATTTTCATTCTAGTTAACTGTATTTCTGTGTACTAATTTCAATTGTATGCGTAAATTTGGACATGAAAATCTTATACCCTACAATTAAGAATTAGAACGCATTGTTAGAAGAATTATAAAACTAAGAAAAGAACCTAGAAATCCTGACACAATGGAAAACAATGTGAACAGTGAAGGAATAGAAAATGAACATCAAACTAGACCTCTATGAGATTATGTGAATCCTACAACAGATGAAATTCACTTATCTATCCAAAATCCAGATGTAGATGCTAATGCGTTTGAGCTTAAACCTGTTCTTATCCAAATCGTACAAAAAAATCAATTCGGAGGTACACCAAATGAAGATCCTAATTTACACCTCGCTAGTTTTTTAGAACTTTGTGTTACCTTCAAATATGACAGAGTTTCGAATGATGCTGTTATACTTAGACTTTTTCCTTTTTCACTTAGGGATAAGGCTAAGATGTGGTTAAATTTGTTAGCACCTGGATCTATTAGAACTTGGGGAGAACTTTCATAGAAATTTCTATCCAAATATTTCCCTCCATCCAAAACTGCTAAACTTATAAATGACATAACATCATTTTGTCTGATTGATGGAGAGTCGATAAATAAAGCTTGGGAGAGATTTCAAGATCTTCTTAGGAAATGCCCTTATCATTCGTTACCAGATTGGTTGATAATTCAAACTTTTTACAATGGATTAGTGGGACGATTTTGATGCAATATCTATGTTAGCTTTGCAGATTACTGCAATATCAAAGAAATTAGATCATTATGGAATGAATTATTCTCCAACACCTACTATGATGGAATAGAATTCATCTGGTCAATTTGGGGATGTTCAACATTCATATGAAACTTTAAATGCTATTAACAATAGACCCAACAATCCTTATTCAAACTATTATAACCTAGGTTGGAAGAATCATCCTAATTTTAATTGGAATAACAATTCTTCTACAAATCAATAATGGTCGAACAACCCAGTGAACCCATTGGGAAATTCATCCAACCAAGGAAATGTTAATTATAGACCTTCTTATTATCCATTATTTAACAGTAACACTCAATTTTAGAGAAAGAAGTTGTCTATGGAAGAGATGATACTAAACATGGGTCAACAATTGCAGAATCAAGGAAATTAATTACAAATTTAAAGAAACCAGTTACAAAATCAAGGAACTACTATCAAGAATATTGAAAACCAATTGAGGCATATCGCTACTGCGCTTAGTAACTGAACATTTGGAACTTTTCCTAGTACTGTGGAACCAAATCCTAAAGATCAAGGAAACTAACAAATAAAAGCGATTATGTGAAATTCTTAAGCAACACAAAAAGGATAAAAAATTCTCCAAGTTTTTAGAAATTCTTAAGAAATTAACGGTAAATATTCCCTTTGTAGAAGCTTTAGAGCAAATGCCCAATTATGTGAAATTTATGAAAGATATTTTGAACAAGAAAAGGAAGTTCATTCATAATAAGGCTGTTGCACTTAGCGAAGAGTGTAGTGCAATTATTCAGAAAAAACTTTCTGAAAAATTAAAAGATTCATGTAGTTTCACTATACCGTGTGCTATCGGTGAAAAATTTTTCGAAAGAGCTTTATGTGATTTGGGAACAAGCATTAATCTTATGCCTTTATCAATTTTCAAAAGATTACGATTAGAAGAAGTCTCACCTACTTCTGTAACTCTTCAGTTAGCGGATCGTTTAGATACTTTTCCTAAGGGAGTTATAGAAGATGTGCTAGTAAAAGTTGATAAATTTATCTTTCCTATGGATTTCATTATTTTAGATATGAAGGAAGATAAAGAAATACCTATAATTTTAGGAAGACTTTTTTTAGCTACTGGAACAGCTATGATAGATGTTCAAAAGGGAGAATTAACTATGAGAGTTAACAATCAAGAAGAGAATTTTAACATTGCAAAATCTATGACATACCCTATTGTTGAAAGAGATAATGAAAGTTTTCGCATGGAAATTAGTGAACATCTATTGCACAAGCATTTTAAAGAATATTTTGAAGAGAAAGAAAATTTTGAAGACAAAGATGAAGTTATTTCGGACAAAATAGAAAATGAAGAATTAAATTATGTTCAGGAAAGATTTGAGATGCTGGATATTACAAGAAATGCTGATAAGAATCTAGTTTATAAAACCACTTGAACTTGAGTTGAAAATATTACCTAACCACTTGAAGTATGTGTTTCTGGGAGACTCATCTACACTACCTGTTATTATATCTTCAGAATTAAATGATTTGAAAAGCAAAGACTGTTGGATACATTAAAAAGATATAAGAAAGCTTTTAGTTGGACCTTGGCTGATATTAAAGGAATCAGTCCCTCGATTTGTATGCACAGAATTATTTTGGATGAACAATATAAACTAAGAGTTGATCCACAAAGGAGATTAAACTCAATGATGAAAGAAGTAGTCAAGAAGGAAATTTTGAAATGGTTGGACACTGAAATTATATAACCTATTTCAGATAGTGCTTGGGTAAGTCCAATTCACTGTGTTCCTAAAAAATAAGGAGTGACTGTTGAAGCAAAAGAGAATAATGAATTAATGCCTATCAGACAATTTACTGGGTGGCGTATTTGCATTGATTATAGAAAATTAAACACTGCCACTAAGAAAGTTCACTTCCCTTTACCATATTTAGACCAAATAGTAGATATACTTGCTGGGCACAAATATTTTTGTTTTTTAGATGGATATACCGGCTACCATCAAATTTTTATTCCTCCTGAGGATCAAGAAAAGACAACATTTATTAGTTTTTTTGGAACTTTTGCTTTTCGAAGAATGCCTTTCGGATTATGTAATGCACCTGCAACATTTCAGAGATGTATGATGTCTGTATTTAGTAAGTTAATTATTGATGTATTAGAAGTGTTTATGGATGATTTCTTTATATTTGGAACATCATTTGACGCATGCTTAAATTATCTTGAAAAAGTTTTGGAGTTATGCGAAAGAATTAATTTAGTTCTAAATTAGGAGAAATGTCTATTTATGATTGCAGAAGAAATTGTGTTAGGTTATAAAATTTCAGAAAATGGTATGGAAGCAGACCTTGCAAAAATTCAAGTTATATCTAAATTAACACCTCCTACTAATGTAAGAGGGATTTGAAGTTTTCTTGGATATGTTGGTTTTTACAAGTGTTATATTAAAAATTTTTAAAAAATTATTAAACCTCTGTGCCAACTTTTAGAAAAGGACAAGAAATTTGAGTTTACTGAAGAATGTTTAAATTTCTTTGATTTATTAAAGAAAAGCTAATCACAACCCCCATAATAGTTTCACCTAACTCGGAGAAACCATTCGAATTGATGTGTGATGTTAGTGATTATGCTATTGGAGTTGTTCTTGGACAAAGGTACAATAAGATTTTTAAAGTTATATACTACGCTAGTAAAACTCTTAACGATGCTTAAATTAACTACACTGTTACTGAAAAAGAGTTACTGGCTATTGTGTATGCTTTTGAAAAATTTAGATCTTATTTAATTGGGACTAAATGTGTTGGGCACACTGATCACTCTGCGATTAAATATCTGATGCAAAAGAAGGATGACAAATTAAGGTTAATTAGATGGATACTTTTGATGCAAGAATTTGATTTTGTGGTTATTGATAGAAAGGGAACTGATAATCAAATTGCTGATCATTTGTCGAGATTAGAATATCATGAATTATCTGAAACTGACAATGAAATTACAGATAGTTTCCCTGATGAACAACTTTATAATATTAATGAGTGGAAAGTACCATGGTATGATGATATTGTTAATTATATTGTAAGTGAAATTTTGCCACCTATGCTGACATTGCAACAGAAAAGAAAATTCATTCATGACGCGAAAGCATGTTTTTGGAACGAACCTAATTTATATAAACAATGTAAGGATCTTTTTATGAGAACATGTGTACCTTATGAAGAAACCGAACCAATCAGTCAGAAATGTCATGATTCTGAATTTGGAAGACATTTTAGGATTGATAAAACTGCTTATAAAATTTTACAAGTTAGATTCTATTGGCCTATTCTCTTTAGAGATGTTTACAGATACATAAAAACTTGTGATCGATGCCAACGTGTAGGCAATATATCTAGAAGAAATGAAATGCCTCTGAATTTCATGTTAGAAGTTGAGATCTTTGATGTTTGGGGATTAGATTTCATGGGACCATTTATTCCTTCATCTGGGAACTTATACATATTAGTTGTGGTAGACTACGTTTCAAAGTGGATTGAAGCACAATATTGAAGCACAAGCTTTACCTCGTTGTGACGCTAAAAGTGTTTCAAGATTTTTAATGAAAAATATTTTCACTAGATACGGAATGTCGAGAGTGATTATCACTGATGGAGGATCCCATTTTAGGAATAAATACATTCAGAGATTGACAGAAAAGTTTAATATTATTCATAGAATCTCTACTTCCTATCACCCTCAAACTAGTGGGTTAGCTAAAGTTTCTAATAGAGAGATTATATAAATACTTAAAAAGACTGTAAACCATAGTAGAGAAAATTAGTCTACTAGACTGGATACCGCATTATGCGCTTACAGGACTGTTTATAAAACTCATATTGGAATGACTCCTTACAGGCTGATTTTGGAAAGACTTGTCACTTACCAGTAAAATTGGAGCATAAAGCATATTGGGCGATTAAAAAATTCAATTATAATTTAAAAATGCTGGTGAAAAGAGATTGTTACAAATGAATGAATCGGAAGAATTAAGAAATGAATCTTATGACAACGATAAAATTTATAAGGAGAAAGTAAAGTTATGGCATGATTGGAAGATTAACCAGAAGAACTTTGAACCAGGACAAGAAGTTTTGCTTTACAATACAAGGCTGAAGTTATTCCTTGGGAAATTGAACTCTCGTTGGTTAGGACCCTTTATTGTGACTCGAGTTTATACTTACGAAACCATTGAAATTGAAGATCAAAAGACTGGGAATAGATTTAAAGTAAACGGACACAGATTAAAGCCACATTTTGAGGGTAAAAGACCAAATTTTAAAGAGGTTTTAATGGTCAGTCAACTAGAGTAATACAAGAATAGGTCGGGTTCACAACGTTAAACCAAGCGCTTTATGGGAGGCAACCCATAGTTATCTTTATTTTGCGATTATAGTGTTTTTATTTGAAATTATCGAAATTATGTGGTAGTATTGAACTCTATTACTCATATTTATACTTGAATCATCATAAAAATTAGATCCATAGAAAAACCAGTGCATCTCCTAAACCGAGCAAACTCCATTCGGACCAAAGCAAAACTGTGAAATTTTTGCCTTGGGCACCGATGACGAACCCAACTCCTCCGACAGCGAGTTTTTCCTGAGAGTCCAGGCAATTAATTCTAAACACTCGCCGACAGCGCCATCGACGCCGCTGACGGTGAAAACGGCGGGATGACGATTTTTGGAGTTTGAAATGACAGTTTTTGGCAGTTTTAGGTAGAAGTTACTCCCTATAAACTTCCAAATTTAGTTCTTAAGTTTGTATTACCCCAAAAACGAATTAAAATTCTACCAAATTCATCCTTGTGGCGTCCAATTTCACTGAAAACCTTAGATTTCGAGTGTTTAACCGAATAAGGTTCATTAGTTTCGAGGCGCAATGAATCTTCAACAAAGTGCTGATAAAGAGGAGATTAATCAAAGAAAGAGGATTTGTGAATCGAGGATTGAACAATCCTTCCGAGGATTGAACATTCCTTCGATGGCAATTGAAGAGATGATTGTGCAAAGACAATGGGAAGTGTTGTGCTACACTACAGCCGCCATAGTCGTTCCTGTGGTGAAGGAGTTTTATGCTAATTTGCATGGAATCAACCAAGGAGTCATCTATGTGCGAGGTAGATAGATAACTTTTACTCCTGCACAGATTAATGAGGTATATATGATAGAGAATGCTTCTGTCTGCCATTATTCTAACTTTGTCCTGACAAGAAACCTAATGAATGAGATCTACCAATATTTGACGGACAAGACTGAAGACTAGAAAATGGGAGAAAACGGGTATGTTAGTTTTTCTGCGACACTTCTAAACCCCATTTCTAAACACTGACACTTCTTAATTTCTGCAAAACTATTACCGATGATGAGGATTGGTAAAGTTTCTAAGGGTTACTAAGGAAAGTGTTATTCTTAATTATTGCATCCAAATGGGACTGCCAATCGATATTGGATCGATAATTGTGAAGTCTGTTTTGGGCCTGATCGTTCATGGATCAACTTATGAGCTTGGACATCCTTCAACAATTTTCTTACTTTGCAGTCAGTTCCAAGTATCTTATGAGAATTGGGAAAAAGTACTTCTACCTTGGAAGTACTTCTACCTTGGAAGCCTTTGGAACCAACCGAGAAATTCCCAACCAATGAAGATGAGAATTATATGACTATTATTGTGGATCAATCATCTCAAAATTCACTTCCTATTCAGCCTTTAGTTTCGGACAAGACACTCGTGATCCTGCGCAGAATCAATAAACTTGAGAAAGAGGTGCAAATGTTATGAATGCAATTAATGATATCTCTGATTTTTTTGATCATTTTGATCATCTAGAATGGAGGTGCTCACTCTAGACATATCAAAGATAGTTTGATACGATTGATGAGGAAGATGAGATTGATAGAAGAGGACTCTACTGAAGAATTTCCATACCGACCCTTCCATAACCTCTTTGTTCATGTTCAATCAATGGGTGATATCAGAGGAGAAACAAGCACAGAATCAGAAGAGTGTTAGATTTACTTTGTCACCTGTAAGTCTAAGTATGTGATTTGATTTGAACTTATGTGCTTAAATCACTTTCTAAATTTGCTTTTAGATCTCACTATAGTTGAGATTGAACATAGGATATTTGTTTTCAGCTTTTAGAGTGTTGTGGCTTTTGTTGTGACACTGTATTATTAGTTAATTGATGTATTAAGGTTGAGAAAATACCAAACTTTTGTGTATCGTGTAATGTGTACTATAACTCCTAGAATTTATATATAACTGTAACGTTTTGTGTTCTGAATGTTTATTTAGGTTAGTACATCATTTAATCACTTAAAATTTTTTAGAATGATTAAACGGATGTCGTCGAGGCTTGAAATTGATCAAAATTGCAAAAATCTAGAAATTGAACCAATTTTGAAAATCTCTCCGACGGCGCCATTGACGCCGCCGAAGGCAGATTTTTCCCGAGACTTAGGATATTTAATTCAATAGATCTCGCTGACGGCACTGAAGACCCCACCGATGGCGAGATCCCGAAAAAACACTTTTAACCACAATTTTGACCAGTCAAATGCCACTATTCATCATCCCCTTCCTCTTAAAAAATGAAAATTTTGATCTATGGCTTGAAGATCTTGGATTCGAGGAGATTTCAAAGCATTTAGACACTAGATTTTATCATCTCTTGGTAAGAGCTTCACTCCAACCTAAAAATATTTAATTTTCACCTTGAATTTCTTCCACAGTGAGAAGCTCCAAAAAAATTGAGAATCTCGAGAAAATATTTGGAAGAAATTCATGGAATTTAGATTTGAATTCTTAGAGTCACTCTTGGAAGCCATTATTTGAGTATTTGAAGTGTATTTTAGAATTTTTTGTAATTTTGATTAGATTGACATTGCTCTGCAACAAAAGAGGCTACTTGAGTTTGACGAGTCTCGCTTTATTAATGCGAAGGCTCGGTCGAGATTTACATCAGTATTTGAAGGGAAGAAATGTATACAAGATCGTGTTTTTGAGGGTCCGGGAGTAGATGCTGAATGAGTTATTACAGAAGGAGGTGAGAAAACTTCTGTTATACCACCAATAAGGCTACTGTGAATATTGTGAAAGAATTTTATGTCAATGCGTTATATACTGAGTTTTATGTCAATGCGTTATATACTGAGGATGGAACCGTTCGAGTAAGGGGTTTTTCTGTTGAGTTTAGTGCTGCCCGTATTAACTCATTTTATGAAGTCCCAAACTCATATAACTGCAATTATGAAACCTTCAGTACAATGGAAGGCCCACTGAATGATGTCATCAACTTTCTCACTGATGGGAAAGGGACATGGAAGATAAAGCAATGGGAAAGGGTAAATTTTTCTGCTTCCATGTTGAATGCCACATCTAAAGCGTGGCATTATGTTATTTCCTCTACTCTGTTACCTACCTATCACCATAGTGAGGTAACAAGAGATAGAGCAATTCTGAATTTCTGTAATCAAACTATCAAACTATAAATGTGGGGAGAATTATTTATAAAAATATATTGACCATGGCAAATAGTGAATCAAGTGGAGATCTGGGACATCCTGGCCTTATTTATGGACTTTGCCAACTTTTTGGAGTTGAAGCCGGAGATGATGAAGAATGGGTTTACCCTATGAAACCCATTAGTAAAGCTAATTTGAAGACATATGAATCCCATGAAAGTCAAGAAACTTCTACTAGTAGAGATATCCCCTCTACTAGTTATGACCTTCCTTCCTCTAGCTCCCCTACCCTGAATGATTTAATGAATGAGTTAACCTTACAGCAGAAGAGTATAGAGCAATTAAATGAAAGAATTGGGGGATTAGAATATAAACTTGATTATGATAGTGAGTACCTACAATGGTATTCCGACTTGGAGATAGCTTACTAAGAAGCTCAGGCCCGACATTACAGTGGTGAGCCTGATGTTAATTTTCTTGAATTCCTTCATTATACTCAGTATCGGCCCAATCCACCTGCTGACCAGGGAGACGAGGATATCGTATGGGACTTTGATATATGATAGTAATTGATGTACTTTTAATTTTATAACTTTGTAATAGAGATAGATGTTTGTGTGTTTGCACCTTCATTTTTTTTTTTATGTTACGATTGGATAATTTTTAATTATTGTTATAAATGTTTAGTGTGGTAGTTAAAATTTGCATGTGTAGTTATAATAGATGCTGATTAGTACATTGTAAAATTGTAATATGATGTCATTTTTTTTGTATTTTAATATATTTGTAATTATTTTTTCTTTAGTATTGTAGATGTGTTAGCGAAATATTGCGTTTGTATAATGTTTAGTTTTGTAATTATTTCAAAATTTCATTACCCAACAAATTCTCTAATGATTTATATGTATAGAAAGCTCCAAATATTACAGACCAGTTGAAGTTAAAATTTTGAGAAGGAACTGCAAAAAAGAATGATGAAAATGCCTAAATTATTGAGGTATGATTTATATTTAGAATTTTCTTTCCACCTGTATCATTCCATAATAAAAAATTTAAGTTTGGGGGAGGGAAGAAAAAGATTAACTATTAGATGTTCTCACTTTTAGTATTTTCAAAAATTATTAATATAATTTTTTGTAGTGAATTTAATTCAGATAACTATATTTTGTAAATATTTAAATATTATAGTAGATTTAACGGATTATTTTTGCAAGAAAAATTAATTTTATAGATTAAGATATTTAGTATAAGAGAATAAGGCTATAATTAATTATTTAAAGTAAAGAAAACTATATTTTAAAATATTAAGAATCTTAGAAATTCATTTGAGAAGAAAAGATTGGGGCTCAATGATGTAAAAGCTAAAAATATTTATAAGGTAAAGGAATGCTTTGAGTTTCAAATTTAGGGAAAGAAAGGTGATGTTCAAAATCATTAA
>NW_018235211.1:163969-171448 GCF_001263595.1 Phalaenopsis equestris
TTCTCCATGAATTCTATATATATATATATAGGATTGAAACCAATCCAAATGAAAAAAAAAAGAAAAGAAAAAATATATAAGTGAGGAGATGTTTGAGGAGATGCCTAATCAAAAATTTGCTTCACTTGGACCTACCTAAAGGGAAAACCTAAATACATTCCCGAACTTATATTTATGGATTAGCAACTTTTACTAGTAGTGTTCTCAGTGTTCTCATGAAGTTTGAATATTCTAAGTGACTTGATATTACAACATATAGTCATTCTTGAAATGAATAGAAAACTACAACTCTTAGTAGATAGTCTTGTACCGTCTTGTACCTACAGAGTTAATTTAATTACTTGAATTTTTTTGAAAATCTCACTATGGTATTTACTTATATCAACTTATAGTATTTCTGAATTAAAACTTTATTACAATAGATCATAACTTTTTTGTAATACTAAAATTACTTGAGGACAAGTAATAGTTAAGTTTGGGGGGATTTTGACCACAGAAAAATATGTTGAGATTTTCATACCTATTTTATACTAATATTGTTGATATTTTACTTTAAAGAAGGGTATTTTTTATGTTTGTTGCAGGTATGTTGAATTATGGTCATGGGAGAAAAAAGATGCAAAAAGAAGCGAATTTGGAGCAAAAAGGACCAAAATATGAAGATTTGAACTAGGGCGCCGACAACGGATTTTTATCGAGAGTCCAGAATCAAATATTCTAGAAGGCCGCCAAAGGAGCCATCGAGGCCACTGACGGCGCCATCGAGGCCACCGACGGTGAGAACGGTAGTTCTCTTAACAGGTGCATTGAATGTGGTCGATTTTTCAAGGGACGCTTAGTCAACTCTTGGAAAACTCTTCTACAGCTTTAAGAGAAACATTTGGCTAAAAAAAAGGAGCCCCGTGGTGGTGTCCGCTGAGTTTTTATTGTTTGTAGAGTGTAGAGAGTTTACTTTAGGGTTAGTATTTTGCGGAATTCTTCGAGAGCTTGTAAGCGTGCAGGGAACGTGAGCAGATTTCTTCCTCATTGCCGCTTCGAAGAAGAATTCTGTGTGTTGTAAAGAAGGAAGAGATTCAGAGGAACTTCAAGGAGTTTGCTTCTGGA
Source organism: Phalaenopsis equestris (assembly GCF_001263595.1). Lineage (NCBI taxonomy): Eukaryota > Viridiplantae > Streptophyta > Magnoliopsida > Asparagales > Orchidaceae > Phalaenopsis > Phalaenopsis equestris. Next base: position 165,074 of record NW_018235211.1, read on the forward strand.
GGAATTAGAGGTAAGTGATATTTACTTATTGAAGCTGTATGACTGCTTTTATATATAAGTTCCAGGTTTTATCATATCTTCTCCATTAGTTCTGAGTAGTTTTCTCTGTCTTTCTCCTTGTATTGAGATTTTGTGAAATGATGATTTGAATTGGTTGAGACATGAGAATGTTAAAGAAGTTGTGATGATCTTTTCACTTCGATCTTAATTTACTTTCAATCTGGCCAATTAATTTGTTAAAATATGTTGAGTATTACAATTAAAGTGAAGATTACATCCAAGATTTAGGGAGGTCAGAGTCCTTGAATGGGTGCAAATAGTTGGGTGCAAATAAATAGGAAAATAAAATTATCGGGCGTAGAATTGGAGATTTTAGAGTGACAGACTAAAATCTTCAATTCGGTGCTATCATTTGGGTGCTAAAGTGTAGATGTTAGCCCTCAGGTGAGGGGAATGTGAGAGCTCCTAAGTGAGAGCTAGTATCCTCCTAGCCTAGCCCCAAATTTAGTAACCAAACGTAGTTTTAGTCAATGTTCTTTATGTCTGGACCAAAGGGTAGAGAATAGGTATGCTCCTATTTGGCACAATACAATTTAAACTAATGCACTTTATCCATTCACTTTAATTTCTGGACAAGGAGAAGGATGCTTTCTTATATATTGAACTTCACATTAGAAACTTTATTAGAAGAATTAGTTAATTAAGAGTTTGTTAAAATTACATATTTATTTCAATTGCCTATTGGTGACAAATAAGCAATTTGAACTGTATTGTTGTGATTAAGTATTGATTTTCTAAATCCTAGTTCGTAGCCTCTAGTATTGCTCCCTATGGGATCGATATCCAGGACTCCATTAGAGCCCTGTATTACTTTAGCGATACGTATACTTGCGTTGATAAGTGTGACTTTGCAATTATTTAATATTTTATACACATTTTTATCAAATCTATAACTGTTGTCATGTTGTTAGCGCCGTTGCCGGGGACTTAAATCTTCTAGCAACAATATCAAATTCTTGTATTTTTAAGCATATATAAAGTTGTTGTCAACATAATACAAATTTCAAGTGGATGGACATTGACTAACAACCTTGGAAAGGTCGAATATTCATAGTGGCAAAAAAGGTCTCCCCCTATACTTTTGGAAGACTAGTCCAAGAGGAAAGTCTCGATGGAAAGCTAGCTGTTGAAACATTATTCAATAGAAAGACCTAATGAGAGCAAGTAGTTGACAGGGTTACAAGCCTCAGAAGGCACATAACTTACCTCATAAGGCATGAGCATCAAAATTTACCTGACTTTACTTTATACAAAGCACATTTGCTAACATTTATCGTACATTTCCATGTGTTTGAGAAGTCAAATAATTTCAAAAGGTATGAGCCTTAGAGGAATTTGATGCCACTGTGCTCTTACTGTGGAGACAAAAGCATAAAAAGTACCCTATAAGTGGCCCAATGATGACCCTAAGTTAGGTAACAACAGCCCAAATTAGGTGATATCATCCCAGAACTTGGGCAACAACGCCCCAAAAGTGGGGCAAAAGCTTCACAAAAAAGGGACGACCATAGCTCCGAATATAAGACAGAAGAAATATTGAAATATTTACTACATCATGCAAAAGAAAGATGCAAATACAAAAACACTATTCCAAAAACATCAGCTTTCTTCTCAAACCTCAGCTTTTGGACCTCCTCCAAGGTAGACACATTTTGACCATAGAGATTCCCACTATTATTACTTCAACTAAGACTGCTCATGCCTCCACTACTTCCTCCTAAGAACTCTACAGATCTTGACACTACAATAAGAAAGAAGTCTCCATCATAGTCATTTATGTCTTGCACTCCATCAGCTGAGATTCCATGACTACACTTCACTCATATTCAAAATCACATTGGTGCTTAAGCTCACCATAGAGGAACTTGATATTGATGAACTCAAAGTTCCAACCTTTCAAATAGAGGCTAAGCTCTAACTGAAGCACCATCATTTTATCCATATAAACAAATAAAAAGATACGTAGTTCTATGTCAGATAGATGCAAAATTTGTGTGACAACAAAAGATAAAAGGAAATAGATAAAGGCTCTTAAAGATCTCAACCTCCTGAAACTCGAGGCATGAATGAATCAACTCGTTCACTCCTATAACATTAAAAACTAAGCAATGGCTTTCTTTCATCATCACTCCTATAACATTTCTTTTAAGGTAGTACTTCTCAATTGTTGCTCGATGGGGGACTCTTAGGGGGTGCCATAGAAGCTAGCTCAGGACAATTATTTCATCCTCAATGATCTATAGGGAAATATGTAGCTGCTATATTTTTATTATTTTTTGTATAATCCCCTTTCATTTTTCATGAAGAAAAACCTTCTGTACCATTTTTTTACTGGATCTTTTGTGTGAATATCTAATATCCTAAGTTTAAAAAACACATAACCATGTGTGTCACTGGTGAATCTTCCCAACTTGGCTAAAATCGCTTACATCAACTTCAACCCACATTTTCAAAAAAAGGTGTTCATCTCGATGACGACTGTTGCCTCCCAATGAGTAAGTTCTGAGATACTAGCAGCTTTAGATATTGATGAAATCAGTCACATACAAAGATCGCAAGCCGAATCTTAATATTACCTCTCAAATAACAATGCATCTAAGGGTAGGAGGCTCGATCAGTCAAAGAAGGAACCTTCACCTTCTTATCTAGTATTGATATAGGTGTATTCTTAAGTGGGAAAAAAATTCAAATCTATTATAATTTCAGGCTGCAAAACTTTCCCCGCTTAGGGGGGCAACAGGTATGTCATCAATAAGGTTCCATCATCCAACATAAATTTAGAATTGTGACATGAATCATGAGAAAATTTTCTGAGTAAGAGAAAATCAAACTTCGGTTAATGATGACTGATGATGCATTTTTGTGTATGCGTTGTAAATATCTTTCAATACTACAACACACACACACACAATAGCACAATTAGTACATATGCAGATCAATCACAATAAAAATTGATTTAGTATAAATAGTTTTATTGTTTTAAAATCTTTAAGCTGTCAAACTTAATAATTACATAAGTATATGTATTGCTCAAGTAATAAAGGGCTCTAATGGAGTCTTGAGTATCGATCCCACAGGGAGATGAAAATTATTATGGTTATAACATAAAACACAATATTTAAACTATAAAAACTTAAGTAAGAAAAAAAGATCTAACGTAAATATAATGTATGCTAAATGAAATGCAGCTAAAAGAACTAAGTTAATTAAGCTAAATTCTAAATTTTAAAGTTAAACTTACTATGACTAAACAAACTTTTGTAATGAAGAGCTCAAATTTAAGAAAGAATCATTCCTCTTTACAATGAGTTTATGGTTAGTGAAGTAGCTAAAATCATTTAAAATTATATATAAAATTATATTGTGTCAAATAGGAGCAAACCTATTTCTTAGCATCTGTCGAGTGCATAAAGAACATTGGCTAATTGACACACATAAAATATATAGTTTTTATGTACACATTTTTATACTTATTTTTGAGATATTACACTTTAATGTAAGGTATTTGTGTGTTTTTCATTTCACGTACAATCAAATGGATGAAAAAGTATGAAAGGAGTGAAAAATGATCAAATTTGGAGCAAAAATGAAGAAGGTGTGAAAATGAATTGAGGCACCTAAGCGCTCAGGACTGGCACTTACGTGTCAATGAAATAAAGAGAGCTGCGCCTAAGCACCAAGTACCTCACGCTTAAGCGCCAGAAGTATTTATTTGATCATTCAATGAATTTAGAAAAATTTTTTAAGAGGTGTTTGAAGCAATGAAAAAAACATGAGAAATGGTTAATGGACACAAAAAATTCATTTTATTGGCTTTTGAAAGGAGGGGAAACTTCTAGAAGATTCGTTGAATGTGGACACATTTTGAAAAGTCACCAAGGCACCCTTTGGGAAAATATAAAAGAAGACTTGGATTGAAGATCAAGACTTTGGTGGAGAGAATACATTCAGAGCCAACCACCACACACCTCCACCGTCACCCATAACTACTACTGCTGCTGCCACTTTTCTTTTAATTTTAAGTTATCATTTTTATTGTAAGTGAAGGGAGAAATACAAAGGAGCTTCAAGACTTTGGTCGAGAATATTTGAGATAATTTTTTATCTTTGTAACAAAATTTGGTTTTAATTTAGACTTTTTGTTTGTGTGTATGACTTCTACTTTTAAACTTAAGTGTGGCAGTGTTTTCTCCATGAATTCTAATTTTAATCTTTTTTCATAAGCTAATAAGTGATTAAGTATTGGATGGAAGTTTTGTGAAGTATTAGTCTTTAACGATAGAAGAAGTTGTGATGATTTAAAACCTTTTACTTCATGTACTTCTTGATTTGGCCAATTCAGTTCTTAATACCTGTTGTGAGAATATGTAAGATCCAAGATGGTATTGTCTCAGTCAACAAATGGAAAGAATCACATGAGATTGTATGTATATGAGAATGTAATTCATATGATTTAGTGCAAATAAATAGGGAAATAAACTTTAAAGGGTGTATAATTAGAAGACTTTAGAGTGACAGGCTAAAGCCCTCAATTTAATTTATTATTTTGGGTTCTGATATGAGATGTTAGACCCCAAGTGGAGGGAGAAGAGGAAACTCTAGAGTGAGAGCTACTATCTTCCTTACCAAACTTGTCTTCAAGTCTATTCAAACTGTAAATTAGCCAATTCTCTTTATAGAATCTCTAGTAAGGGTAAAGAATAATATTGCTCCTATTTGGCACAACACATTTTGAATACTTTCACAACAAAATTCTTATACTTATTACCGATTCATGATAAGGAAAAAGATATTTTATTTATCTTGCTTTTAGGGTTCTGATATGAGATGTTAGACCCCAAGTGGAGGGAGAAGAGGAAACTCTAGAGTGAGAGCTACTATCTTCCTTACCAAACTTGTCTTCAAGTCTATTCAAACTGTAAATTAGCCAATTCTCTTTATAGAATCTCTAGTAAGGGTAAAGAATAATATTGCTCCTATTTGGCACAACACATTTTGAATACTTTCACAACAAAATTCTTATACTTATTACCGATTCATGATAAGGAAAAAGATATTTTATTTATCTTGCTTTTATCTTACAAATATCTAGTTAAGTTAGTTAGTTCTTACTTTATTTTCAATTATCAAAAATTATAAAAAGAATCAAACTGTCATTTCCAATTATAGTATCTAGAGTTTAAGTAAGAATATTTTGCTAAGTAGAATTTGTTATCTAATTTCTCCTGTTTTGTAGTTGCATATTGTAGTTTTCCTTGTGGGTTTGATATTTGGGGTTTAATAAATGGGGTTTAATAAAAAAGTCTTAAAAGTCTTATATTACTTGACAACGACATGTATACTTGTGTAGTATCTCATATTTAAATACAATAATTGTATTCTTATTTTCTTCGAAGTAAAGTTTGTGCTTAGCTGTTGCTGATGATCAAGTTTTTGGCGCCGTTGTAAAGTAAAAATAAGAATATAATACAACACATTCACATATATAAAGAGCATCGGGATCACTAATCAAGAGTTTGGTCCTTAAATTTGTGGTTAGGTTGAGGTGATATTGGCTTCCACTCCAAAGCTCCCACTTCTCCCTCCCCCAATGGCTAACAATCTAGCTTTAGTTTCCATGAGACTGAACCAAATTGGGGATTTTAGTCTGTCACCCTAAAATCTCCAATTCTATATCCATTAAAATATATTTCTTTATTTATTTGCACTCAACTCCAGGGACTACATTCTCACCCTTTAAATTGAATGTGACTCTTTCCTTGTTGTAGAAAGCAAAGTCTTTTTAGATCTTATGTTTCTCAACAAATTTATTTGATTCAATTGGCCAGATTAAAAAGTAAATGAAGATCAGAGTTTGAATCATCAAAATTTTTTGACATTTAAAACCTTACACAACGATATTAATTCTTCACAAAAACATATCTCATTGTAGGGAGAAGGATACAGAAGACTACTAAGAATTCATGAGAAGGATATGATAAACCATAAATTTTATATATAAAAACAAGTTAAAAAAATAAAGGAAAGAATGCAACTTATCTCACACTCCTCCTTAAGCAAATCCCATGAAGTTCCTTTTAATCACTTTCTCTCTTTACATCACACTAAATCTCTCGTAGAAATGCAATGAAGAAAAAATCTCTCTCCTTCTCTCTCCTCTTACAAATCTAGAAGAAAATCCTTGTTGACCTCATTTTTGGTTGAGGTCTAGAAAACTTCTTTAGTAGCCTAGGTCTAGCCATAGGACTTTTCTATTGACTAGTCTTAGAAAATTAGAAGAGGTACCCCACCATTAGAAATTCAAAAACTCTTCTT
>NW_018235211.1:175204-175531 GCF_001263595.1 Phalaenopsis equestris
TTTTCTTTAAAAATGCATATTTATGCATAAAAATAATTATGTGAATTAAATTAAATTGTGAAAATTCACATTATCTCCTCTGATGTCTTAATTGACCTATCAGTAAGGTTACATAAAAATTTCAAAGTCATTTGACTTAAAATTGACAAATTATGAAAGTTTGGACCATTAGGGGCAAAATGGTAATTTTGGACATTTTGGCCTTAATAAACATTTAGGCTTAATTAAAATGGGAAGTAAGAAATTTCTGATATTAATTAACTTGTTTGATGATTTACAATAAAAAAAGGGTCTTAATTGGTAGAAACTCACTTCAATTTGCTAAAT
>NW_018235212.1:0-405 GCF_001263595.1 Phalaenopsis equestris
TGAAAGCCGCGAGCCATGCAATGGTTCAGAGTTCCGATGAATAAAGAACGAAATGACATAATTTCAACAATAAATAAAACATAATAAAAGATAATTGTAATAAATAAATAACAAAATAAATTTCTTTTGAAAATCAACCAATTGAAATTAAAACTTTAAAAACACGTTTTTGAAAAATCGATTGTGACAAAAGCAACAAGAAAATAAAACAAACTTGTTGAGTGGATACTTCCGTTTTCGGAATTTCCTACTCTTTGTGCGCGCGACACAACCATCATTATCTACCCTAATTCTTTACACATCCTCGCAGAGTTTCACATTCTGCACAAAACTCCTTGAAGCTCTACAAATCTTCTCCAAAATCAACATCTCCACATGACACACTACTACAAATTCAACATCACA
>NW_018235213.1:0-462 GCF_001263595.1 Phalaenopsis equestris
TTTAGAATCATTTGATTCTCCATGCATATTGACAATTCACCTTGGCTTGAAATTTTGACATGTTGTTGTCTCTGTTAAGATTAACATTCTCTGATTTTTCTAAAGTCAGATGAGGTTTTTATACAGTGATCCATATTTTTCAAGATATTTCACATTATTTCCTTGAAATAATCATGGAAATTAGCATTTTGATTATAAAATCCTAAGAAAATTTTGGAAGGTCTACCATAACTAGAGAAACCTTTAGAAATAATTTCATGGGTCAAGTCATTTATTTCATATAATTTCATGGGTCAAGTCATTTAAAACATCCTTAAAATTTTCAAATACTAAGTCAATAAAATAATTGATTTTGAAAAATATAAACATTTAAATGACTTGATTTTTGATCTCCACTGTGATCTATGATCCAGAGAACTCATCATAAAAGTTTCAAAATATTTTGAGTTCATTTAATAACTT
>NW_018235213.1:566-992 GCF_001263595.1 Phalaenopsis equestris
TTTATGAAACTTAGTTTTTTGAGTTCTCTGTGATCAGGGATATTTTCTAAGAATAAAATTATATTTAAAGTAAAAACTTGATTTTTGGCCTATTTTAAATATCTAAATGATTAAAAGTTCATAAAAATCATAAAAATAATAAAACTCATGGAAATGTTCTAAATTGTTTCCTAATCACTTAGGAACAATTAGAATATTTTTCCTGATTTTCTAAATAAAGATATTTATTTTCAAAGCTTAAAGATAGTTTTTAAAAGGCTAAAAATAAGTTTTTCACTAAAATAATTCAAATAAATCAAAGCAAAATAAAAAAAAATATAAAATTTGCTTCTTTGAATTCATTGACCTTAAGGAGATTTTTCAAAAATATAAAACTTAATTTTTACCGCCCAAAATATTTTATTTTTATTAAATAGCCCTGAAATT
>NW_018235214.1:0-266 GCF_001263595.1 Phalaenopsis equestris
AATTGCCTATGTCCACGGAGTTGCAGAAGATTTTACTATTTGAAGAATTTACATCAGTCAATCGTCTTGACTTACAATAAGAATTTCTTATTTTGTTATTCTCTTCTTCTCTCTCTACGTCAAGATGCACTGAAGAAACTCTACACAGGGATATACCAAAGAAGATAAGAGAAATAAATTCAATTTCTCTTCTACCACAAGCCACCAAGAAGTCAAGAGAGAACAATCTTCTTTTTCTTTCTTTTTCCATTTCCTCAAACAGAGAA
>NW_018235215.1:0-294 GCF_001263595.1 Phalaenopsis equestris
TTAACATCCATTGAAGGGGGCCTCACACCGATCTCGGGAATTTGAAATTTGAAGGAGAATTTGTGGAATTTAGGAGAGTTGCAAAAAATGCATGTAGTAATTTATGCAGTGTAGAATTTTGTGAGAGTTCATGTAGATGTTACAAATATATGAATATTTGTAAAGAATTATGGAGCTTATGAAAGTTCTTAAAAAAGGCACATTGGGAAAGAATGTTGGAGGTTCATATATCAATCCCAAGAGGTGAACAAAAGAATTGGCTTGAGAAGGAATGTCGGAGATTCGCATCCAACT
>NW_018235216.1:0-328 GCF_001263595.1 Phalaenopsis equestris
AACACGAACGAACACATCTTAGTTCTTGTTCGGCTTGTTAAATTATCGAAAAAAATTAACGAGCCGAACACTAGTTTCTTAACGAGCCGAACACGAATTGTTCACGAACAACGAGCTGTTTTGAGAGCCTTAATGCTACAAGCCATAGCTTATTTATTCCTGAATCTCTAAATCATGGGTCCACGAAAAAAGTCTGTATTTCTAATTAGTAACGCCGAATAATATTTCGTCGAAGGATGCCAAATCTAAAAAAACTAATGAGTTCAAGATTTTATTAATGACTTTTAAATAGCAAGTTACTTCGATAATTTCAAGACCTGTCGCCGGC
>NW_018235217.1:0-814 GCF_001263595.1 Phalaenopsis equestris
ATCCGGTGGGTGAGCTTTCGTTTGGGTTTGTCTAAAAGTGGACATAGTGTTAGCAGGTTAGTTGGTTAACTATCCTCCATTGACAAGATTGGGATTTGTGAATATAGGTTGGACAACCACCTACGTAATCTAACGAACTCATCGGTGGACAATGTGCGCACACCATTTCAATTCAAAATTTTTTTAATTACGATTTGTATAATAAAGACTTATGTGCACTTTTACCATAAATAAACATAGAGATTACAATAAATTAGAATTCTGGTTCTTTTTTTTTTTATGTTGCCGTTGATTTTGAAAACGCACCTGGTCTGTTTGGGCAAACTGCGTTTTGACAGTTTATTCGTTTTCAAAACGCAGAAAATAGCGATTTTACACCGCACCTAGGTTATCAGCAGTTAGTTTATTGGCAGCGTTCCGGCTTTTCCAAAAAAAAAAAAATTTGTAATAGTCACCACACCTAGATTATCGATAAATTATTTTTAAACAACTTATAAATATATTATTCAATAAGCTGCAATTGCTCCCAAACAGATCATAAGTAATTCTCTATGTGTGAAATGAAGTATGTAGGCTGCTCTTAACAATTCATTTAATTTAAAATAAAGGTATATGTGAATCAATGCACCCTATCTATAAATAGCTTGATAGGTATTTGTAAATGATTTTTTTATGTTTCTATATTTATATAATTGAACTTATTTAAAAAAAAATATCAAATTAATGAATGATTTTGAACTTTAACTTGTTTCTGCATTTATATTCGTAAACAGAGTTTATTGGTTCATAAAAAGTTCATTAAAAAAAATTGATA
>NW_018235218.1:0-1354 GCF_001263595.1 Phalaenopsis equestris
ATTTCCTGCTCGCCTCTTCCTCGCTCGAGATAAACCCTCGCTCGCCTCTGCCCTTTTCTTCGCGACCAGACCCCGCTCGACTCGCCATCTCAACAGACCGAATGACTCCATATCTCGCTCGACTCTCTTTCTCTCGACCAGGATCACTCGGCCGACTCCCTTGCCCGCATTGCAGGTAGGAGGAACACAGAACTCCAGAACTTCTGAAAAGCTTTGGAGTGCAGAAACTTAGCGATTGCAGTAACCGGGTAACGAATTCTTATTTTGTTACTGTACCACTCAGTTTATTTATGCAATACATGCATCTACGAGTTAGGATGATTTGCATAAACATCCACTAAATCCATGTGCTTTTACATGTCCATTGCCTCGAACTTTCACATGAGTAAGCATAGCACTCAAATATTTTATGTTGCAATAAGATAATGCATTATCTTTTACAATACGCATAAACTTTATTTTTTTGGTAGACCTACTTGCTGATTGAAAGTTATTGAAAGTTTTAGAATGACATGGATGTTGTTTCGAGCCTTATAAACTTGCGATTTTGGAAGGATAAAATGCTGCTTTGGCCATAGATGCTTACTAATTCTGGAGAATTATAAACACTATTTTGATCATACGTTATTGATGATTTTAAATGCTTAGCTGTTGGTTATGTTTCAAGTACCTAAATGCAATACTGTGAAGTCCCAATGACCATGTACTTGTTGATCTTAAGTACTCATTTGTTAATTTCATGTTTCAAGCCTTCGAAAGGAAATACAATGAGGCTCGATATGATCGTTATTCTAGGGCTTGAATGCTTCTTTGCAGGTCTATACTCTTTCATTTCTGAATACCTCCCTTGGGGGCTGTTTTACATGTTGTTTGGTGGATCTAAACATTGCAATTCTTAAGGGCTTTGTCAACTGATTCACGTACTATTTTAAAGACAATTTGTTAACTGATTTTGGAGAGTTTGCACACTATTTTGGACTGAATTTCCTAACTGATTTTGTGATATTTAAAATTGATGTCTTGATCTTACATAGAGCTGTTCGGGAATTTTAAAATTACTGTTTTAGGGCTGATTTTGGGAGCTTCGCCTAATGTTTTGGAGGCATTAAACCTACCATCTGCGGGATTGTTTTAATCAATGTTTTGAAGCATTTTGATGGGCTAATTTTGAGATAATCTACGCTCTATTTTGGCAAGATTTATGTAGCATTTAGGTGTTGATTTACATGCGGTTTGGAATTTGTTTTACGAACCTCTTTTTGCCCAATGTTTTGGGTTTCAATGGATTGTTATTTAACGCTTTTAGGTTGATCCACTCATTGTTTTTCCCCTTGACTTTACTAATTTTGAAAGT
>NW_018235219.1:0-366 GCF_001263595.1 Phalaenopsis equestris
TTAAGGCTAAATTGATGGACATTTGAAGTGAATTTAAGTAAATTGGGCCTTTAAAGATAATTTAGTGGTTTTGGTCAAAACGGTCAAATTAGGTCCAATTGAAGGGTCCAAATTAGTTTTGGAAAAATTTGAAGTGCTTTTGGATGTTTTTGGGAAAGTTTGGGGTGCCAAGGTTATTTTTGTAATTTTGACAAATTTGGGGGTTTTTTGGTAATTTTGGGTGGTTTTGGGCAGTTTGGGTATTTTGAAATGATTTGAAATGATTTTTTAAGAAATTTGGGTATTTTGGGTGAATTTGAGAATTTTGACCAAATTTAGGATTTCAAGGGGGTTTAGGTAATTTGGGTGGATAAAGGAGCAAAAGGC
>NW_018235220.1:0-747 GCF_001263595.1 Phalaenopsis equestris
TGAAGCCTCCTCCAAGCCACATGTGAGCCATGTTAGCCACTACAAGTTATCATCCCTTAAGTGGAAAAAGGAGGGATCCCTTTTAAAATTCTTTAAAAAGTACTTAATCCTTCCCATGATGCTCCCTAACCCATGAGTAAGCCCTAACCTCTATGATAGAGACCTGACCACCCAAGCCCCCATGCTAGTCACTAAGTCAAGCCACCTTGGAAGTGACCCAAACCCTTTCCCATGAGCCAAAACAAGTGAAACCCAAAAGTAATCCAAAACCCATTCAACTTCAATTCAACCAATGGACACTTGTCACCACCCAATTAACTTTACCACTACCCACCAATGACTACCCATAGTTGGATGGTGACTAACCAGGGTCCACCACCCAACTAACTACACATTGTCATGATCATTGTCATTACTGCTAGGAGACAAATACATGGATTGCTTCATCATGCTCATGCTAACACAATTTCAAAGATTTTGGAAAAAGGAAATTTTTTTCACACACAAAAACTTCATGGAGTGAAGCATTACACCATAGAGCATCATGAATGAAATTTTTTTGAGATAATATTAGGCATTAATAGGCCTTGTGTTTACTTTAAAAATTCTATAAGAAATGCCTCAAAAGTAGTTTTGCATTGATCATCATTACCATGATCACTATCACCATTGCTAGGAGACAAGTACATGGATTGCTTCATCATGCTCATGATAACTGACAGCGACTTTATATATGCTTAAAAATAT
>NW_018235221.1:0-2064 GCF_001263595.1 Phalaenopsis equestris
AAAATTGAAATAACACGATAAATATGTCGAATAACACAGCTCCAAATCAAATAACGCAGGAGAATATTTCAATACTGTCACAAAGTAATTGAATAACATCGCATAATACTCGAATAACACTTCATTTTTTTACAAATAACTACAAATAACGTAGATGGAATATTTTTGTAACACAGCGAGATATTCCTAATTATTGCAATCCGAACGTAACTCTATGTTCGGAGCCCTGATGTAATATTTTTTTTCTTTTTTTATGGGGTGTGCAATCTATTAATTTACATGAATCAATCAAATTGAATAAAATGTTTTTTTTTTTCTTTTTTCTTTTTTTTTTTTTTTGAAAAATGTGAGCTCATGCCGGACTTTATAAATAGAAAAATTTAACAGAGTTAGATTACAACTCTCATGGAGCAACAATTACAAATAGACAAACCCCAAAAAAAATGCAAAGGCCTATAACTAAACCCAAATGAATAACAAGAAACATAAAAGAGAGCACTACGAAGCAATACGAATGGTCGAAAGCATATTTAACCTTAAACTTAGGATAAAACGCTCATCTATATGAGCGAACTAGCCAAGCACGAGCAAACAAATTCTGCAAAAAGACTTTCAACTAATCCAATAACAACAGCAGGAAGTATGAGGGAAGGAGGGAGACAGCAGAAGAAACATAACCAAAGCAAACACATTATCAAAGATGAAAGAATCTGCTCATAAATAGAAACATTAACAACAGAAGCAGGAGCATACTGAATCTGCCAAAATAGCAAAGAAATACATAAACATCGAAGAACATAAAACAAAAGATACACACACACACAAAACAAAAACAATAAGAACTAAAAACTCAAGCCAAAAAAGGCTAGCAACAAATAACTAAATAAACAGAAAAGCGCAAAGCAAAACCAACAAACCATGAAAATCAAAACTAAACAAAGAAAGTTTCAAAAAATAAAAAGTTCCGAACTTATAAACCAAAATTAAGCTAAAAAACTTACTTGTTTAGGAAAATATTAAATTCCTTCCACTTGTCATAAATATCTAAAATCAAAAGACCAATGATATTTAAAATATGATTGAATTTTAATAAACAAATTTAAAACATCACAGCTCAACCAACTTAATGAATCAAGCGAAGAATTGATCTTAATATAAGAGAGAATAACACAGCAAAAAAAAACAAGAAGGAGAGAAGACCTCCGAAAGAGGAACGAACCAATACAAGAAACAAACTAAACAGAGAAATCCCGAACACAACAACAACCATGCCCAAAGAAAAAAAATGAAAATGACAAAAACAGAAAACAAAATCGAAACCAAAAATACAGAGCAACAACCAATCCATCAGACCAAAAGGAAAAACAATTAAAATATAATAGAACCCAAAAAGGAAAAGAGCAAACCCAAAACCAGCAAACCATCTCAAAAAAAAAAAAAAACAAAGAAAGCATCAAAAAATAAAAAGTTTGAAACTTATAGATGGGGTTGTCAAAAATTGACTTGACACGCCAACATAACTCGAATTCGACTTGAAAAATATGGGTTAAGGTTGACCCGATTTTTTTTCGAGTCGGGTTCGAGTCAAAGAATTTGGTCCGCTTAGTAATCAGGTCGAGTTTAGGTTGAACGCGAAAACCTAAACTTGACTTGAATAAGCACGAAAGTTCGGGTTGAGTTCGGGATGACTCTATTCGAGTCGGGTCATTTTTCAGGTCGGACCTGAACCCGACCAGCTTACCCGAATTGACACCCCTACTTACAGACCAAATAATTGAGCGCAAAAACTTACCTGTAAGAAAAATATTAAGATTTCTTTTAAATATCATAAATATATAAAATCAAATGATCAAATATATTTAAAATATGGTTGCAGTTTAATAAACTGTTAGAAAACATCATAGCTTAACCCAACTCAACAAATCAAGTGAACAATTGATCCTAACAAAAGAGAGAAAAACATCAGGCCAAAACAACAACCAAAAGAAGAAAAGGCATCTGAAAGAAAAAAACAACTGACATGAAAAAAAAAAATGAAAACCAATAAAACAATAAAACCAATCC
>NW_018235221.1:3424-5504 GCF_001263595.1 Phalaenopsis equestris
TTATTTTTAATCAACTTATCAGCAAATTATTCAATAAACTGCAGCTGTCCCAAACAAATCTTAAATTATTATGTCGACCGACTCATCGCTATCATTTGACCTTGTCAACTTTGACTACTTGCTTGTGATCTAAATTAATTTGATGTTTTATTTGGCATAAATCTCGCCGATTCCAAGGTTTGTAATATGTAGCAGCAAATTCATGCCCTGCTGAATAATATTACACACATCTCAACTATTTTATATACTTTTATAATACAAATATATATAATGATTTAATAACTTTATGCAAAAATAATTAATAAAAAATTTAAAACGAGCATAAAAAAAATATTTTTTTTTAATTAATATAGAGGCATTTAAATACATACCGCACAATTCTTAATACACATCTAACATATAAGCTTCACTTTTTACATTCTTATCATCCAATATTTTCATATCATATCAAAAGTAACACTTATTAAATTTTTATGATATCACTGTTTTTAATTTTAAAAAATTGAAATATATTTTCGTACGCATAGTTAAGGTGGTATTTATGTAAAATTTTGTAGCGGTCCGCCTGGAAGACCCGTCGGTGCTTTCCCCTGGCTGAAAACTTTTACACGAGCATTGAAGTAGTGTTAAAATGTTTTGAAACGACAAAATTAATGTTCGATCAATAAGTTCAACATTTATATATATTTAATTTACATCTAAAAGGTTTATTAAGCTTAGAATCTTATTTAATAAATTTAAAATTTAAAAGGGCAATAAAATAATAAATTAAAGACTTTAATCTTTATATACTTGTATGTTGTAGTTGTGATGTAGTTATACGCATTTTAAAACATTTTAGAGATGGTATTATAAGACGTATACATAATATAGAAATATTTATATTTAATTATTTGAACAAATATATATAACACCCTTAAAACTCCTTTAAATATGTTAGTTTAAAGTTATAGGTTATACCCTATTGGGTAAAATAAGGGAGGACTTAGCCGTCCATTTTGAATTTTGTTCACTTAATACGTGGTGCAAAAAGAGTAGAGATTATTCGTCAAACTCTCATTTGTTTTGACGAGTGCCTAAAGATCTGCGGTGGAAGAGTGATAATTTAACATTTTAGCATTATACAAAAATCTAACACACACTTATGTAATTAAAGTGACAAGTAGCAAGAGGAGACACCTTAATTTTTCACATGAAAATTTCTAGAAAGGAAAAAAAGTGATGAGACTTAGCCTAGTTGAAATAAACCACTATGTAATAGGAGTACACATGTCCACTCTTCTCTGAGTTAGGGAATAATAAATTACAAAGTTGATGTACAACAACATCTCAATAATATTATTATTTGTAACATGTCGTGAAGGTCTTATTTGATTATTATGAAGTCAATATTCTACCACTAATATTTTAATGTCATTTTTAAATTTTTTTTCTTATGGCTATGAATTATACAACTAAAATTTATTTCACTCAAAGAAATTAAACTTGTGATAATGATATTATAGTTAAATGCCATTTTATATGATTTATTCATATATACCAAAAGGATAGGGTTAAAATGGAATTTTCAGCTATTGAGATTTAGCTTTTTTTTTGTTTCAATTAATCAAAGTGTAAAATTTTCGTGGACACAGAAATATTAGGAAAAAGTGAATTTTTGTTTATGATTGAACATTTTTATTTATGTATTTCCTTAGAATGAATTCCTCCTATTTTTCTTTTTTGTGAAGTTGGCTATACTCAGTGTTATTTAAAATAATTGATGTATTATTGTGTTATTATAACATGGGGAATATTCTAGACACAATAATACATGAATATCATCACAATAACACCTGAATAAAACAGAATAACACGGGAGGAATATTCCCATATCTTAAAACGATTTTTTTTTTATTTTTCTAACACCTCCACATGACGTAACTTTATTGGACTTCTGCCTCCGGAGTGGAGTTCGGACTTAATATTTGTACCTAGGGGTGTAAACGAACCGAACACGAATGAACATAATCGTTTGAAATTAGGTTTTCGTTTGAAATTAGGTTTGTTTGAAATAAGCTCGTGTTTAAAATTGTTTGTG
>NW_018235222.1:0-3358 GCF_001263595.1 Phalaenopsis equestris
TCCACCTTGAGCTCGACCAACAAGGCTCTCAGCCATATCATCGACACAATTCCTAAGCCATGGCCTTGTACTCTGCCTTTGTTGTTGACCTCATTACAACAAATTAGTTCTTGCTCTTCCAAGGGACCAAGTTGCCCCCTACGAACATGGAATATCCAGAGGTAGATCCTCTATCATCTGCACA
Organism: Phalaenopsis equestris; assembly: GCF_001263595.1. Lineage (NCBI taxonomy): Eukaryota > Viridiplantae > Streptophyta > Magnoliopsida > Asparagales > Orchidaceae > Phalaenopsis > Phalaenopsis equestris. The sequence goes on from NW_018235222.1 coordinate 185, forward strand.
ACTCGCCCTGTCAGCATCACAAAAGACCTCAATATCTACATGCGCATTCTTCTTGAAGATAAACCCCTTCCTTGGTGCACTCTTCATGAACCTCAAAATCTGATGCACTGCATCCATATGACTCTTCCTTAGATCATGCATGTAGGGTCTCATCACGCTCACTGCAAAAGAGATGTCGGGTCGAGTGTGACAGAGATATTTCAGACGGCCCGCCAATCAATTATTCGTAATTGCTTCCCTCAAAGAACAAGAAATAGAATCTAAGGAAATAAAAAAGGGGCATTTACATACATACCACTGAAATCATATGTATTTAAACTTCGCATGGTTCTATACATGTTGCCTGAGAACCTTGCATTTCTATACATGTTGCCTGAGAACCCTCCGTCTAAGCCATCCTCAATAGTTAGAGTACAAGAAAAAATTCTATCTCTATTTCAAGAGCAATCGCTGATTCGTCATCATCTTTGTCAACATACCACTCAATTCCTATGTATTTATATATATAACACTGAACTAAATGGTTCACTTTATTTAACAGCATCCTTGCCTTTCTATATGGGTTGCCTAAACAAACCTCCATCCAAGCCATCCTCAATAGCTTCCATGCAAGGAAAAAATCCATCTTTATTTCAAGATCAATTGATGATTCCTCATTGCTTCACTCTTTGAAGAACAAGAAATGAAATCTAAAAACAATAATAAGGAGAGGTTTACATTCATACCACTGAATTCTTAAATACATAAACTTCACGTGATTCGCCTTACTTAATAGCAAGCTTTCATGTCCATAAGGCCATCCTTGATAGCGTCATTACAAGAAAAAATTCCATCTCAAGCACAAGATCAATCAAGGACTCTTCATTGTTCCCACAACGAAGACCAAGCAACGGAATTTAAAAATAAAATGATCATGGGGGATTTACATACATACCACCTAATTCTTACAAATATAAACTTCACTAGCCCTGGGAAGACTCCCACCGAGCTATCCTCGATAGTTTGAGTACAAGAAAAAATTCCATCCTTAGTTAAAAGTCAATCAATGATTCATCATCATTTTTTTTTCAATGATTCATCATCACTTACCTCAACAAAAGAAAAGGTAACAAAATATAAAAATTAAAAATCTACATACTATATCCTCATAAATGACTGTCATTGGCCCGTGGAGATATGGACAGACCATATGGGCCTAAAAAAGCCCAATTTTCATTTAATATTCTTGTTTTGCAACCCAATGGGGTGGGGAGAAGTCATCTCAAGCTTGATAAATAGATATGAACTCCCGCTTTAGATGGGGATTCCATCTCTCTCATTCCTTTTTGAGAACAAAATATCGGACTCTGTAAATACATATTTATTCCTTCCCTTTCACCCCCTACTATCACTTTCTTTACAGTTTTTTCATAAATTGTATGTATGGGATTCAACATCCTTAAAGGATTCGGTACATGCATACCATATAATTCACATGCATTTAAACTTCACATGGTACACCTTATTTAATGGCAGACTTGCATGTCCATATAGGATGCCTGAGAAGCTTCTCCCCATGTCATCCTCGGTTGTTTGAGAACAAAAAAAAAAAAATTCCATTTTAAGATCAAGGTCGATTGATTGTCCGTCATCACTTCCCTCAATGAAGAACAAGAGAGAGAATCTAAAAACCAAATAAAGGTTTACTTAATGGATTTAACTTTCATATGGTTCGCCTTGTTTAGTGGCAACCCTGCATGGTAGAATTTAATAAATCCAATAAGCCCAGATTTACTAAATTTCAAGGGGATTAAGAGCTGAACATTGTTAAATCCTAAAAAATATGGGGTTTAAAATCCCAAAACAGACCAAACAACGCTTAATTATATTCCTATCCACCCTTCAAATCATAACATGGCTGCAACGGGTCGCCTGTGAAGTGTGAAGCCCCTCATCAGGCCATCCTCGATGCATTGGCCATTTGAAACAAGTGTGTTATGCCTACTCTTTTTTTATCATGCCCAAATAAATCAGTGTGCATACACTCCCCAAAGTTTTTAGATCTTCTAAAATGTCCTCTCTTTTTTTATCATGCCCAAATAAATCAGTGTGCATTTTGCAGGAAAAAAAGTAAAATTTTCCCACTCACTTGATGGATCACGGAATTGGAGATTCAAAAAGAAAAAAACAACACCAAAAGAAAAAAATTTGCCATTTCAAACAAACCAGAAATTAGGTCTCTCGGCACACAATTTTTTATGCATTTACATATCTAACACCAAAACTTTCATATTTAAATACAAAGCACTTTGCACAACTGACAGAGCGGACCAGAAAAGATCATTCTCTCGAAGGCTGTTTGGTAGCAAGAATAAAGCAGGATTTATGAAAGATTTGAACTAAATCCCAACAAACAGCAAAAAATGAAAACTTCAAATCCTACAGAATCTTAAATCCCGTTTCACCTCCGTTATGTCTAAAATCCAGGATTAGGACATCCCGTTGGAAGATGCATTTACGGAATTAATAAAGTTTAACAGCCACATACATCTCTTAGGATTTATAAAGGTAACCGGAGAAGCCTTCCACCAAGCCATCCTCAATAATTTAAAAACAATGAAAAATCCCATCATTTGCTCAAGTTCAACCAATGATTTGTAATTGCTTCCATCAAAGAACAAAGAAATGTAATCTAAGAAAATAAAAAAAGGGACATTTAGGGCCTGTCTGGTAACGGATTTAGAACAGACCTTATGCTGGATTTAACCCAAATCTTGCCAGATGGTCATTTTGGACACAATAAAGCCTCTGATTTTTAATAAAACCGGAATTCACAGATTTCGACCTTAAATCCCATATTTACTGAATCCTGTGAGTGAATTGGTGGATTTAGTAAATCTGGGGCAGAGGCTTCGCCTGAAAAAACAAAAAGACATGAAGTTACCTTCTTCAATGATTTCGGGTAGGAGAGGGGGGGTCTCTATAAGTTGTAATCCCGTCGTTGCATTCCCAGCTAACTACAATTGGGACAGCATCGCGAGGGTTAGGTCACGAAGGTGATGTTTTTGGATGAAATTAAGAGAGTGGGAGTGCAATGCTAGGATTTCTGGGATAGAGGAGTGATGCAGGCAAGGTTTTCCACATATTAAGTGTACTAATTTTTATTTAAGTTAATTATTTTAATTTAATTTAATT
>NW_018235223.1:0-1686 GCF_001263595.1 Phalaenopsis equestris
ATATATATCTCTCTGTGTGTGTATGTTGAATCTACATTTGTAATGGAGATCATGTATAAGAAGTAGAACGTACGGACCGAGGGAGATAAAAAGAGCGAGAGAGAAATAGAAAGGAGTGACACAGTTATTGCCCCCAGCGACGAGAAGTGGGGTGTTCTCTGGGCTCTCTTTCCGTTTTATATGTTGTAAGAAATTATTACAAGAGAAGGGGAAAGTAATGTCTCAATGAGTGAAAAACCCTAGACAACCTCTCTCTTCACATGCTATGGGCTCCTTATTTATGGTAAAAGGAGAGCCAACTGTGAAAAATTACAAGGCTACCCCTACTTTAATAGGAGATTACAAGCCATTATTATCTTTTATTGTGCCTCTTTTAATTTGTAATTAATGTTGGTATCTTTTTGTGAATTTGAACATTTGTCTGGTCGGCTTATATGGCCCTCCTATCATCCGACATACATTCGGTCGTCCGACAGACCTTTTTTCATTTGGTAGACGTTCGTTCATCCGACAAACCTTCGACCAGGCATCGGCGTAGCTACACCAACTTGTAGTGTAATTACGATGGGCACGAGCGTATCTGCACTGCAGTCCAACCACTTGATTTAGAGAGATTTTTTGTGATTTTAGTAAGAGTTATATAAGAATATGCTAAGGGGTGATTAGGATGCGCTTGGAAATTGTGGAGGCTTCTTCTCTTTGTGTTTTAGTAGAGTGTTTGTCAGCCCTATTGTTTTCTCTAAGGATTTTCTTTGAGAAAGATTTCTAAGGTTATTTCTTGTAAGTTTAGAGAGATGGTACAGAGGAATTGAGTGCAATTGTATGAGGGAGATCTATGAAAAACTTGTATTAAATAGAGAGGATCACGATATATTGTAAAGATCGATTGACTTAAGTTTGAGTTTTCTATATTTCTTACATTTTTTTCTCTTTATGCCCACAATAATAATTCTTATTCTTTTTTTCTCATATATTATAGTTAATCTCATTTTCATTCTTATGTGATGTAAGACATGATTTTCTCCTTGTTTTATATTGTGAATTTTGTTCCTTATATGTCTTTTATGTGCTTGAATTTCTGATATTGATATGTTAATTTTTGGTCTAACTTATTACTAATATGGCACCCGATATATATTAGTTGAAATCCTATTTGCATTAAAACTCAAAGTGAAATATTTTACATAAAAACTGTGTTAGACAATCGTCAAATCTATTTACATGGTTTTTATATATGATAATAAATATTTTGTAACTTTCAAATTGAAGCTTTAAACTCTATGATGATTTGTGAAGGATGATAATTTCAGCATATTTTTTGGTTTAAGTTGATTTTTAGGTCAATTATAGGGTTTAGTTGAAGTTGGTTATTAGTAATTTTCTTCTAGTTTGGTTAATTTCAATTTATGTTCAGTTAATTTTTTGTTTTAGATTAAATTATGGCTTGCTCAAGTTTTAGTTGAAGTGGAGTTCAAGTTATAGTTTATGTAGGCTTTGCTTGGCGCAACTGCAACTTCTCAGTTTTTCAGCTGCAGCTGCATTGCCCCAGGAAGCTGCTTCAGGGAAGCTGACTACCTGGTTGCTGTAGCTATGTGAAAATAACTGTGGGGGCAGTTGTTTCTGGAAAATTGACTATTCCGCCCATGTTCATTAAAATTGTTTGTGACAGAATTGTGACACCACTAA
>NW_018235224.1:0-285 GCF_001263595.1 Phalaenopsis equestris
CCACCTGTATTATTTTATATTGAAAAATTTAAGTTCGGGGGAAGGAAGAAAAAGATTAACTATTAGATGTAGTCTATTTAATCATTTTCAAAAATTATTTATATGATTTTATGTAGTAAATTTAATTCAGGTAACTATATTTTTGTAGCTATTTAAATATTATAGTAGATTTAAAGAAATATTTTTGTAATGAAAATTAATTTTGTAACTTAAGATATTTAGTATAAATGAATAAGATTATAGTTAACTATTTAAAATAAAGGAAACTATATTTTGAAGTATTAA
>NW_018235224.1:378-804 GCF_001263595.1 Phalaenopsis equestris
AGGGAAAGAAAGGTGATGTTCAAAATCATTAAAGGCTATCCAGATATAGTAATCTTCAATTGAAAAAGGAAAAAGAAAGGATTGAAAACAATCCCTAAAAAGAAAAGAAAAATATATAGGATTGAAAGCAATCCAAATGAAAAAGAGAAAAGAAAGAAAAAAAATTGTGGAAGTGAGAAGAAGCTTGAGGATATGCCTAATCAAAAAGTGGCTTCACTAGACCTACATAAAGAGAAAACCTAAATACATTCTTGAACTTATATTAATGGAATAGATCTTTTACTAGTAGAGTTCTCGTGAAGTTCCTATCTTTTGAATATTCTATTGCAACATATAGTGATTCTTGAAATGAATAGAAGACTAAAACTCTTAAACTGGATGACTAGATAACCTTGAGGCTACAGAGTTAATTTAATTACTTGAATT
>NW_018235225.1:0-245 GCF_001263595.1 Phalaenopsis equestris
CGCCGCCGACGGCGGACTTTTCCCGAGACTTAGGAGATTAATTCAATAGAGCTTGCTGACGGCGCCGAAGAGCGCCACCAACGGCGAGATCCTGAAAAAACACCTTTAACCGCAATTTTGACCAGTCAACCACCACTATTCATCATCCCCTTCCTCTAAAAAATGAAATTTTTGACCTAGGGCTTGAGATATCTGGGATTTAGGGGCGACTTCAAGGCATTTAGACACTAGATTTGATCATCTCT
>NW_018235226.1:0-3235 GCF_001263595.1 Phalaenopsis equestris
ACCTTTCTTTTTTTCTCTTTTTTTTAACAATTTTTATTAAATTATAAATGACTACATTATACCTGGAGTTAGCATTGATATCACTTGTCATAGACTCAATGTGAAGTCGGGGTCAGGTTAGTTACGCAAAACCATTATCACGAATTGACGTGCTAGTCGGCTTGCTAGCAGGACACTTAGTTATGAGCGTTATAGACGTATTTTCGGGATACTACCAGATCAAGATGTACTGGCCGACACAAAAAAGACTACTTCTATCACAAGAGAAGAGGTATAATGCTATAATATAATACATTTAGCTTAAAAAAACACTGAGGTCACTTATTAAATGTTGATGGATGTAATATTTACAAAAAAAAAAAAAGAAACGTTGAAGCTTACATTAATGATATTCTCATTAAAAGTAAATCACCCGGACAACACGTATGAGATTTAGAGAACAATTTCAGTACCCTGATTAAGTTTAACATAACACTCAACCCTTTAAATTGTACCTTTAGAGCGAGTTATTAAATTTTTTTTAGATATTTGCTCACATATGAAGGAATAAAGCCAACCCATTTACTCCTCCCAATTGGTGATCCCTGGGATTAACATACGGTCGAAGTAAGGATCAGCGTCAAGGGTTGACAACTTCTATGATCGTTTATGAGCTGTTTGACATTCACATCGTTATCTTTTCATCGAGACATTGTGGATAGTCTTCATACTGTATGACTCGTGATTTAATATTTTATTCTTTATATATTGACTCTATTTCTATTTTGAAAATATTAAAGTTTTAGGGTTGGATTGTTGATGAGAGATATATAGATAAATCAAACAGGAGAACGATCGACGAAGCGAAAAATAGAACAAGAAAAATCACATCAAAAAAGAACACACAGATTTACATGGTTTGACAAATTGTCTACGTCCACGAAGTTGCAGAGGATTTTACTACTTGTGGAATTTACACTAATCGATCATCTCGACTTACAAGAGGAATCTCTCACTCTCACTTCGTTGCTCTCTCTTCTTCTCTCTCTGTTCTTCTCTCTCTACATCGAAGTAACTTTACATCGAGATACACCGAAGAAGACAAACTTACAAGAGAAATAAACTCAGTTTCTCTTCTGCACAAGTCACCAAGAAGAAGCCTAGGGAGAACAATCTTTTTCTTCCTTATGCCACAAGGAACTACCGTTTGCACTTCTTTTCCTATGTCCCGAAGAAACCTTCCTCTATCCCGAGAAAATCGAAGAACACCAAAAAGGTCTGTCGTGACTTCTAAACCCAAGAAGAGTCATCCGAAGCTTTTATCACGAACAGGAAGGAACTTTCGCGACAGACGCAATTCTTTGCAAAATAACAAACTGTTCGCGGGAACATTTCGCGAACAAGGGAGGCAGGAGACGCAATCGGGCGTTCGCGACGTTTCGCGAAATAGAGGAGACGGGAGCGGGAGATCTGTAGCGGGAGCGGGAGAATGTCGATTCACGATCGGGCTCCAACGCTAACATGGATATGTAGATAGATAAGAATTAAGTGGTATGCATGTAAATCTTCCTAATTACTTTTAAATAATATATTGCTGGGAGGCCAAACTTTTTATATTGACATATATTCACCTTGAGTCCTTATATGTAAAATATAAAAAACAAAATTACATACTCTTAAACTGTTACTTTATCTTCACACCATTCATTTCCTAAATTTATCTCAGACTAAATACATCATACAAACAAAATATAAATAAATAAATATATATATATAAAGTCATTTGTAACCCCACCCATTTAATGGAGCAACTAAATATTGGTAAGAAATAAATACCTCATCTCAAATTTTGTCAAAATAATAACAGTTAAAAAAAATGATAAATGTCACTAGATCCCATCTTTTAATTGATGCAATTAAAAATTAACATTTCATTTAAACTTTAGATTTACTCAAATAAAATAAATTAAAAGGGAAATAAAAAATTTCTGAAGATTAAATTTATAGTTCATTCAATGGTAAAGGTTGGTACGCCGTCAATAAAATTTCATTAGGCATAAATCTCAATATATGACGGTTCTCGAGACTTTTTTTTAGTAAGAAATATTCAAACAACAATAAAAAATCATTCATAACTTCGATTTCAATAAACTTATAGTCAAATTAACCAATTTAACAAGAAAAATCCAATGTTATCAAAATTGATTTAATACGTACCAAATCTAGGCTCGGATCAAGCTATTAGAAAACTTTTGAAATTTTTTTGAAAATCTAAGCTCGGATCAAGCTATTAAAAGCTCGGATCAAGCAATAACATCAAAATGGCTCGTTGTTCGCGAAGTGCTAGTGGTTTGCTCGTTAAGAAATTCGTGTTCAATTCATTCGTTAAGTTAACGAGCAGAGCACTGACACATTTTTTTGTGCTCGATATATAAACGAACCGAACATGAACAAAGATTTGTTCGTTTGTGTTCGACTCATTTTGGCTCGAATACTACTCATCAATTATGAGTAGTATTTTTTTTAAAAATTAATTGACTACAAGACTACAAAGATTTATAATCAATTAAAATTATTAATTTAAAAAAATGGAATAAAAATATAGTAAAATTATATTTAAATGGTATTTTAATATAGACAATAAAATTTAAATCTTGTCATAACCCTTAACATTTTATAGCTTTTGTGATTAAGGTTGTCAGAACGTCTCTTTGTTAGCGAACAACTCGCGTTCGGCTCGCTAAGCAAACGAGCAGAACACAAACACACTTTTTTTGCTTGAAATATAAACAAGCCGAACACGAACAATGAAATTTTTTAACGACCCGAACACGAGTTGAGCCTGTGCTCGCTTGTGTTCATCTCGTTTACACCCCTACCCATAACTCAAATATTGCCCCACCCTTCTCTCTGAGAGGGGAGGAGAGCTTAAGGCTTCAAAAAGAACTTTAAGCTTTGAGAATAAACTGAAGTTCAGTACTATTCCTGCCGCCGTCGACCATCACCAACCGCCGTTAAGCACTCCTGTTGCCGTCAACAATCGCCGAACGTCGTCGATCACCATCGACCAAATGCCGCAAATCACTATCAGTCACTGATCGTCGACGTTGTAACTTGAAAAACCTAGTAATTTTTATTCCGACCTTGGGATAAATAGATGCAACTGTAATCATCTTTTTATAGTGAAACTCTTCAGCTGAATCAGCTCCCATGGTTTTTCATTTTTCGAGTTTTTCACGTAAAAACTTATTGTGTC
>NW_018235227.1:0-501 GCF_001263595.1 Phalaenopsis equestris
CTTATATCTTTGAATTGATACCTATATTTCAATTCACTCATGTCTTCAAATTGATACCATTTTAATTCTCTCATCTTTGAATTGATACTTACATTTCAATTCTCTCATGTCTTCAAATTGATACTTACATTTCAATTCATATATCTTTGAATTAATACCTACATTTCAATTCTCATATCTTTGAATTGATACTTACATTTCAATTCTCTCATGTCTTCAAATTGATACTTACATTTCATTTCTCTCATCTTTGAATTGATACTTACATTTAAATTCTCTCATGTTTTCGAATTGATACTTACATTTCAATTCTTATATATTTGAATTGATACCTTCATTTCAATTCTCATATCTTTGAATTGACGAATTGATACGTACATTTCAATTCTCTCATCTTCGAATTGATACCTACATTTCAATTCTCTCATCTTTGAATTGATACTTACATTTCAATTCTCTCATCTTTGAATTGATACCTACATTTCAATTCTCTCATCTTTG
>NW_018235227.1:763-1550 GCF_001263595.1 Phalaenopsis equestris
TACATTTCAATTCTCATATCTTTGAATTGATACTTACATTTCAATTCTCATATCTTTGAATTGATACTTACATTTCAATTCTCATATCTTTGAATTGATACTTACATTTCAATTCTCATATCTTTGAATTGATACCTACATTTCAATTCTTTCATCTTCAAATTGATATTTACATTTCAATTCTCACATTTCAAGATCGATACTTAAATTTTGACTCTCTCATTAAAATTGATACCTAAATTTCTCGTTTCTGAATCAATCCTACATTTTTGATTCTTTACATTTAAGGTCGGTCCTTACATTCCGACACCTTCTTTTGAGAATTGACCTACTTTTCAAATCTCATTTCCGAATCAGTCCTAAATTTCTGATTCTTTACATTTAAAGTAGGTCCTTACATTCCAACGCTCTCTTTTAAGAATTGACTTACATTTCATTTCTTGTTTCTGAATCAGTCCTACATTTCTGATTCTTTACGGTTGAGGTCGGTCCTTACATTCCGACACTCTCTTTTGAGAATTGACCTACATTTCAATTCTCATTTCTGAATCAGTCCTACATTTCTGATTCTTTACGTTTGAGGTCGGTCCTTACATTCCGACACCTTTTTTTGAGAATTGACCTACATTCCAATTCTCGTTTTCGAATCAGTCCTAAATTTCTGATTCTTTACATTTAAAGTCGGTCCTTACATTCCGACGCTCTCTTTTGAGAATTGACTTACATATCAATTCTCGTTTCCAAATCAGTCTTACATTTTTGATTCTTTACATTTAAGGTCGGTCCT
>NW_018235228.1:0-359 GCF_001263595.1 Phalaenopsis equestris
CAAACCCCACACCAAAAATAGTGCCGACAAAATGAGCTCGAGACTTTTCATCAGGAGGTGAGGGGAAAACATGGACCTGCCATTTTCTCCTGACCTGTTGGATACCTCAGAGGTCTACTAAACTTGATATGTTTTGCTTAATAAAATCATCCTTAATCAAACTAATAAGGACTCGCCAAGATATAATCTAGGAACCTCATTTTTCCCGCTTTACATAAAATGCCCTTACATGCATTTTGAGTTTCAGTTGGAGATGACGGGAAGACCATCCAGGTACGCTTTTATTGTGATTTATTTACCTACTTTTTTGGTTTCTCGTGCTTATTTTTTTAGTATGTTACTGTACTTACTCACTTGCA
>NW_018235229.1:0-1578 GCF_001263595.1 Phalaenopsis equestris
CTTCAGACAACCAACGAGAGAGCAGCACTAGCTTCTTGACAACATCTTTCATATATGTTGCACCTTTAAAAGAAATGTGTGCAATTTTATGTTGAAGTGACAGTTGTGATATTATAGTACATGCTCAAATGTTGGTAAGTTGAACTTGTCGCACAAAAGTTCACCCAAACTTGTTCCCTATCTTGCTTGAAGAAAAGAGATCATAGTTGATAGGAGATGTCTCATGGAGCTCTCTATTAGAGACATTCCATGAATATGTGTGATGTGAAGTGGTTTCTATGGATGTTTGTCACATCCTATTAGGTCATTCTTGATAGCACACATCATGATGGCTATCAGAGCGCGTTTTTTTACCAAAGATGAGAAGCGTATTGTACTCTTACCTTAGAAGTAGTCCAAAGTTTTCGGTGTTCATATAGATTTTGAGAATATGGTGATGCAAATTATTTTCTTCAAGACTTAAGAGAAACATCTGCAAAACTAGCATTGGTTGTCCTAGAAGACAGTGAGTTCTAGGAGCAAATACTATCACAGAGTTGTCCCTGCTATGAAGATTTAAGGATTTTCTGACCTATAGTCAAGCTCATTGGTTACCACTACTGGGGGAAGTCTAACATACCATCACTGCTCTTAGACATAAGAAGTTTTTGAGTTACTTTTAGAAGATTGTATGGAGTAAGATGGGTATTAAGTTTCAGTTCAATTCAACAGTATACCCACAAACAAATGAGCAAACAAGAGTGATGAACCGTAGCTTTAGAAATTTTCTTAAGTATTTTGTGGTAGAGAATATCAGATGGTGGAATCTGATTGCTTCCTGAAAAGAGAAGATGCCTTTCCATACCAAGGATTTTTATGCAAGAGTTGTTCTTGTGGGATTCCAAGATCTTGCTCAACCAGGATGAGCAGAAGCCATAAATTTTCGTTTTGTTCCAGTTATAAGTGGTAAATTCCCACTTGTGATTGTCGTCGATCATTGTGTGACCTTTTTTTTATTTCTAAATTAGATTTAAGGTTATATTGACTTTAGATTATTTATATGTTATCATTTTCAATATTTTTTTATTTTGTTTCATTGGTTAATGTTATTTGGAGAATTTTCTTCTTATTATTCTTTATTGGAGTGTTGTATCCTCATATTTCACTTGGTTTGTGCTTGTAACATTTTTGAATCAACATTGATAAACTCCCTGAACATCCAACAATTTATCTTTGAGTTCATCTGCCGTCGGAAAGCAGAAATCAATTATTACTTGTCATTCAAAAAGCTCTTCCCTAGTCTTGAATGCTATTTTCCATTCATCGCCTAGGCCAATGCAAATTTCGGTGATACCCACTTCGGAGATACAATTTTGAAACTATGGTGGCTTCAACAAATCTTTCTAATTGATCTTTCATACAGGTAGGACTTTCAAAATGACTTGTTATTCGTGAATAGCTCGTGTTTGGCTCATTAAATACTCGCGTTCGATTCGTTCTCTAAGCAAACAAGTCGAACACAAACAAAATTTTGTTCATTTGTGTTTAGCTTGTTTTGGTTCTATTAAATAAATATTTTAATATAAATAATAAGATTTA
>NW_018235230.1:0-372 GCF_001263595.1 Phalaenopsis equestris
TTGTTGTTGTTGTTGTTGTTGTTGTTGTATTTGATTTTGAAAAAGTGTTGATTGGTTTTGAAAAAGTTGTTTTTGATTTGTTGGTAAAGTAAGGTTTACAACCAAGCATGTATAAATTTTAAAGCAAGAGTAAATTGCAGTAAGCAAAAATGACAGGAATTAAATAAAACTGTAAAAATGTATTTTTCATCTTCTCGCTGCTCCTGCAAAAAGATTAGCCTTCGCAACATGTATATAATTTAGCAGAAATTTAAATGAAATTGCAGAAAAGGAAAAAAAATAGGGGAGTAGGTTTAATAGGGGAGAAGGTTTAAACTACCCTTAACAAGTTTTGTGTTGCAATGTTGACCTCACTTTTGGTTGAGGTCTAGA
>NW_018235231.1:0-441 GCF_001263595.1 Phalaenopsis equestris
CTCTTGCTCTTTTACTTTCTTTCTTTCTATCCCTATTCGGCTCGCCGTCTTCTCTCAATTTTATGTTTTGCCCTCCCACCTTCTCTCTATCTCTCTCTCTCTTCCGCCCTTTCTCTTTCTCCCTCCCCTTCTCTTCCTTACTCTTCTCTCCTTTTTATGCTTACATTCTCTTTTCGTCTCTTTCTTTTTCTCCTTCTTTCCCCCACTACCACTCTCCATAACCCCTTCTCCTTGTCAATTTTGCACTCTTTGCCTCTCCCCCACCTTTCTTTTCCTTATTTATACCTTTCTCCCTCTTTCTCGCCCTTTCTCTCTCCTCCAGCTGTCTAAGTCTGATTCTTGTCTTTTTCCTCTCTCTCTTTCCCCTCACTCTTCTTCTCTCACTCTCACTCCTTCTCTGCCCTTCTCTTTCTTTCTTTTTATGTTTCTCTTCCCTCTATC
>NW_018235232.1:0-287 GCF_001263595.1 Phalaenopsis equestris
CTACCGGGGTCTTCTGAATATCATGATTATGATTTCGACTACGTTCTAACTATTTCTAATGATAACGTAACTGACTTTGGTCAATCTAACTCCGATCTTGATTCCCAAACTGATCTTCAAATCATATTTAAGCCTGATGAACATACCGATGAGAATGAAGAAGATATGGACAACACCGATTATGATAGCATCGTAAGTGAGGAACCAACCCTCGAGTACCACAGTACACTGCTCGCCATCAACTTGGATTTTTATGATGATGCCAACAACATTATAAGGAAAAGAAG
>NW_018235233.1:0-304 GCF_001263595.1 Phalaenopsis equestris
TCCAGCTCCTTGGTGAACAGCTTTTGGAAATGTTGTACTGCATCATAAGCTATGTCATCAGCATTGGTTAACTTCCTGCCATTGAAGTTGGTTATGTTTAAAATCATGTTACTCTTCCTTCTATGATTGCTACAAGCATGATAGTATCTAGTATTTCTATCACCATCAATAAATTTAGTGACAACAGCTTTTTGTTTTAAGAAACATTCATGGTAGCTGGTTTGTGCAAGGAGTCTCTCATTGGCATGGTGAACCTCATATTCAGAGTTCATCCCCATTTGTAAACCTTCCTCCAAACTATGGA
>NW_018235233.1:625-1721 GCF_001263595.1 Phalaenopsis equestris
AATCTTTCCCACAAAGTGCCTCTTCTCCAAGTGAACTTTGGACCTTGAAAGCCTAGATCAAATAGACCAGCATCACTGATGAAGTTATTGAATTTGGCTATTGGAGAGAGTAAAGGAGCTTTTCCCCCCCTTTTTTCAGTTGGAGAAGTGATACAATTGAAGTCCCCCCCCAAAATCCAGAAAGAGTCAATATTTTGTCCCAAAGTCATTAGCTCCTGCCACAGTTCTTGTTGATGTCTAGGAAGGCTGCTAGCATAGATGAAAGACGCAAATCCCCCCTGTGCTCCAATGGCAAACTGAATATGAAGAAACTGATGATGGTTAACAAGTAAGCTGCACTTAATTTCAGGTCTTACAAAAAGCCAGATTTTATTATGGAATTAGCATAAAAATAAACTTAGAAAACTTGTTGATGATGTTTTGAGGATATTTGGTGACCATAGGTTCAAGAATTGCAAAACACCAAATCTTGTGAATTCTGATGAGATGTTTTAATCTCAAAAGAGAGGAGGGGTGAGCCACTCCTCTAATGTTCCAACACAAAATATTAATCATGGGATCCTTAGCATTCTAAAGAGGAATACTAATCACTGATAGGAGAGAATTGAATGGAAGGTTGAGACCTTGACCTAGTTCTTCCTCTATTATATGTAGAGGTAGAGCCAGAAGGAGTCTTAGCCTTTCCATCCTTCTTAGAAGAGTTTGTTCCTTTTAGGAGTTGCTGCACCTCTGAAGTCAGCTTTTTCGTTTTCCTAGTTTTCTGAATTTGCCATTCCTCTTCCAAGGCCTGTTGCAAATCAATGACATCAGCCTCAGCAATGCTAGGAGTGGCCTCATTGATTAGGGAACTTTTCATCACATTCTTATTCCTTATTTTCTGACTATGCCAATCTTCTCTAAAAACCTGCTGCACTTCAACAGCAGCAGCTTCAAAAGTGTCAACCTCAGTGACCAAGGGGTTTTCCAAAGCAGACTTCCCTTTTCCAGCAAGTGAGGGGGAAGGAGGGGTAATAATACTGACTTCATTAGGTTCTGCCCTCACCACACAACCTGGGGAAGTTTCCAAGTTGTTGTGGGGTTCTGATAATTCCCCCAA
>NW_018235233.1:3034-3260 GCF_001263595.1 Phalaenopsis equestris
AAAACAAAAGAAGTAGTAAAAGAACCACCATAGCCTATGAAAGGAGTGTTGGAGATAAACTTTACAGTGTAGAAGGAGGAGAACAAAGCACCCTGAAGTAAGCAACAACCCCAGGAACACCTCCAACAGCTCACCATGTTGCTAGAAACCCTAGCAGAGCACTTCCCTCCTTAGCCGCCAACATCCTGATTTTATCCAATTCTATTATATATATATATATATATCT
>NW_018235233.1:4046-6616 GCF_001263595.1 Phalaenopsis equestris
GTTTTCCCTCAATGTTTACATGATGCTCCTGCTGGGAGGGGATTTTACCCCTTTGTTAATCCTTTAGGAGTAAAGGATGGTGAACCTGCAATTATCTTCTCCCCTTAAGAAATTAGTGAGCTCAATGAAATAGCAAAATTTACTCTGATTGGAAAATTCCAGTTTGGCCAGCCTAAAATGGATTTGGTATGGAAATTCTTTAGGGTTTGAAATTAACAGGTGCTTGGAGGCTGGGTCTAATAGATGGAAGGCACCTGCTAATTTCGTTATTTAATGAAGAGGACTATGCAATGGTTTTTTCCAAACAAACTCTAATTATCAATGGAGTTCCAATGAAGTTAATGAAGTTGACACCTGAGTTTGATCCCTCAAAGGAACCCCTTGTAGTTCCTATTTGGTTCAAATTCTCCAACCTACCTATTCAGTACTTCCATTAAAATGTTCTTTTCAACATCAATAGGGTGCTTGGTTGCCCCTTGAAAATTGATGCCCCTACTTGTAATATTGCTAGACCTGCTGGTGCTATAGATTTGGTAGAAAGGGACATCTCCCTACCTGAAATAGATAGGGTGTGGATTGGTACTTCTAAAGAAGGATTTTGGCAGCAAATAGTAATGGAACAAAAGCCAGTATATTGTCAACATTGTAAAATGTTTGGACATAATGTAGAAAGGTGTTATAGACTACACCCTCCATCTAAAAGAAAACCTGTTGGGATCAGAAATACTTCTAGGTCAGTAAAAATAGATGGAATGATAGTGGAAGCTGTTGCTACTGATGTTGTAGTTGAAAATACTATTGGGGTTAAACCCAATAATAGTGTTGTGGAGCAGGAGGAAGCCATTGGTATTAACAGAAATTTGAAGGAAAATATAATACATGATGACCAGTTAAGCAGTATTAATCCAATTAGAGTTGAAGACCAAAGAATTGACAGTTTGACTGATATCTTAACTGAAGATTGGCAAGTTCAAAGAAGCAACAAAAAGAAAAAGGCAAGTTAGAATTTAAATAGCCTTTGGAGGGCCCAACTACTATGGATCATCATCCAAGGACTAGGGGTAAAGGGAGGACCTTCTCTCAATGATTAAGTTTCTTGTTTGGAAAAATAGAGGTATTGCTCACCCCTCTTCTCTCAAGAGATTAAAAAATCTAGTGAGAGTCCATAAAGTTTGGTGTTTTGCCATTCTTGAACCTTTAGTTACTAAAATTTCCAAAAAAATTAGAAGAAGTTTCATCATTGTGATCATTTCTCTAACTCCAATAACAAAATTTGGCTATTTTCTAGAGTTAAATTACAATGGTCTGTTTTGATAAATCCTTCTGAGTTTATTCACATCTAATTGAATATTTGAGCTCAAGTTGTCTATGCCACCTTCCTTTATGCCAGTAGACTTGCCAATAACCAAGCCACCTTATGGAATGAGTTGAATCAGATTTGACAAGCAGTACACTCTTTTTAGATTTTGGGGGGTGACTTAAACTGTCTTTCCTCTCTTGGTGAAAGAAAAGGTAGTAAACCACCTACTATCTCTGCAATAAATAGGTTTAAAGATTTTCTTTCTGAGGCTGAGTTGTTTAACTTGGGGTATCAAGGGCCAGACTTCACTTGGAGAAGAGGTTCCATGTGGTAGAGGCTGGATAGAATGATGGGTAACACTAAATGGGTTCAGACCATCCCTTCACTATCATTACTCATTTCTGACTATAGACCACTGTTATGTGCTATCCAAAATGTTAAAAAGCCAAATAATTCTCCTTTCAGATTCCAAAACATGTGGACTCTTCATCCTAAATTTGTTGAAGAAGTTTATAAGGTTTGGAGGGATGAAGGGAACTCTAATCTCTGGTTAAAACTGTGGATTCTTCATAAAAAAGTGGCTGCTCATCTAAAGAAGTGGAATTAGGAAACATTTGGCAATATTAATGAGAACTTGACCACTACCTAAAGTAATGTTATTAGAATGGAAAAGAATTTTCAAATGGGATTGAATTCTGAAGCTGACCTATACAAAGCCAATGAAGAACTGTTAATGCAAACCAATTATACTGAATTTTTTCTTAAAAAAACAGCTGTAGTCACCAGATTTATTGAAGGGGACAGAAACACAAGCTATTATCATGCTTGTATTAATTTCAGAAGGAAGAATAACATGATCCTTTCCATACATGATTCTAATGGTAAGGTAGTAACTAATGCTGAGAACATTGACATTGATGTTTTTAATTATTTTCAAAATATCTTTATGGATCAGTCTACTGAGAGAACTCCTATCAAGGTGGAACTTTTCTCTGAGTGCATTGATTATGTTCAAAGCTTGGACCTTACTCAGATTCCTATGGAAAGGGAAATTAAAGCTGTATTGGACTCTATTAATGACAATAAAGTGGCTGGCCCTGATGGCTTTACTGCCAAATTCTATAAGACTACTTGGTATATCATCAATGTGAAGGTTGTTGATGCTGTGCAAAGCTTCTTAAAGGTATGGATCCCATAATTATTTCACTGCTTCCACTGTAACCTTGATTCCCAATAATTCTAGCAGGATTGGGTGGGGAGACTTCAGACC
>NW_018235234.1:0-590 GCF_001263595.1 Phalaenopsis equestris
TGAGATCAACAAATGGACCCCAAATAGGTGTGGTGAGTTGGGCAAGCACACTGCACGTATTGGCGTTAACCGACGAGATCAGCAAGATCAACACAGACTTCTAAATCAACAGACTTAGAAAAAAGGTGTAAATTGTGTTTGTTATTTATTTCCACTGGGGAATTTTAGCAAATGGGTATGTCTGATCAAAATCAAAAAGGGAGGACTCTTGCTGAGGATTGGAGAGTGGGTTTAAAGTATTTTAAAGTATATTTTGTGTATGAGAATCAGAATTTGGGTACTGATCTTAAAAAGTGTGTATCAGCAAGACATAACTGACTGAACACGAGAATTGGATGTCTTGAATAGATTGAAGGACTCATTCCCTCAACCTCTGAAATTTGATTTGATTTAAAAGATTGCAATAAGATAAGTTCTTAAAGCAATATGAAATCCTCAACCACTAAAGTTTTTTTTTCTTTTGAACCATTGCGATAGAGAAACGTTTAAAGCAATTCCACCTCTAAAAGTTTGATATGAACCATTGTAATAGAGAAATATCTAAAGCAATGCGAAATTGGATATTGAGATCCGTACCTCTAAAAGTTTGA
>NW_018235235.1:0-983 GCF_001263595.1 Phalaenopsis equestris
TCAACTGGCTTATTGCCTCCAAATAGCTTTCTAAGCCCTCATGTGGACCTCTCAGGATCTTCGCCTCGGCCTACATTTTATTTCGAATCAAACAGGCCACATACTCAAGAAACTCAAATTATTACATCCATGGGGACTTTTAAGTCAGCATGAGTTGTTAATCATCGACAACAGTTTTAAGTTTAGTAGTTTCAAGCACATTTTTTTTAAAGTTTAATCGCCATTTATTTAAACATATAATGCACAAAACATAGCAGAAAAAGTGTAGAATAATCATGTGAGTATTAAGTATAATGCCTCATACCATCCTATGTGAAATACTGTTCATTTGGTCCAATTTATCTTGTGACAGTCTGAACCCCACTGTTTTATATTTTTTCAAGTAACTTCTCAGGGGCCACTTATCCCAGAAAAGTTCAGTTGATATACCAGAAGGCATCAACCTGAAGGCACCTTTTTTTTTTATAGGGCATTTAAATACATGCCACACAATTCCTCTATTTACCTATCTAACACCTAAACTTTAATTCTTACATTTATACCACCCAATCTTTCATATCAAATAAAAAAATCGCCATTTTAAATTTTTAAAAGTGATATACAACTTTTTGTGCATAGGTAAGGTAGCATGTATGTAAAAATTGAATTTTGGCATTAGATATGTAAATAGGTATGAATAGGGGTGTAAATGAGTCGACTATGAGCGAGCCCAAGCTCTGCTCGTGCTCGGCTCGTTTATATTTCGAGCTCAAAAAATGTGTTCGTGTTCAGCTCGTTTGTTTAGCGAGCAGAGCTGTTTATGAACAAAGAGTCATTTTGACAATCATAATCATATAGCCATAAGATTTAAAAATTATTGTTTATATTAAAACATTATTTAAATTTAATTTAAAAATTCTTATTATATTTTCTTAATTAGTATTTTTAATTGATTCTAAATCCTGATAGCCTTGTAGTCAATTAAATTTTTTAAAAAATAATAC
>NW_018235236.1:0-670 GCF_001263595.1 Phalaenopsis equestris
ACTTATTATGTTGTTTAATAATTCATCCTATAAAATGCCCTAATGCTCCATGAACATTGATTTATCAATTACCCCTAAGAGTGAGGTAATTATCATCTGTAATTTAATTTTGAAAATTATGTGGTGAAGACTCTTAAAGAGGCAAGTTAGCGTTATTGGAACACTTAACTAAATTTTGGTCCAAATTGGGCTTGTAGTGTTTGAAAGATGTTTTAATTTTAAATGATGTTTACTTTTTTATCCTTATTTTAATGAAACTTGATTTAGCCTAAGTCACTACTAAGCCCTTAAGACCTAGGTCAGTATTAAACATGGGTCAACATGCCCTAATGCTTTATGTGATCATAATTCAAGATTTGAATCTTATTTAAAAATCAAAATAGGGGAATTAAATTGGTTAATTATTGACTTCAAAAGTCAAACCCCTAAGCCCTAGGTTCATTTTATTTTAATAAACTTCCAAATTTTAATAATTTAGAAATTTATTAACTTATCTTTTTCAATTAAGAAAGTGATGTTGGTTTCTACCAATTAACCCTTTGTATTTCAAACATCCAAATTGAGATCAGAGGTTACCCATTTTCCTCCTTGAATTGAGCCTAAATGTTAATTAAAGCTAAATTTTCAAAATTACACATTTGCCCCTAAGGCTCTAACACTTCATAATTTG
>NW_018235236.1:725-939 GCF_001263595.1 Phalaenopsis equestris
TTCATGGGTCAATTAAGACATCAGAGGAGAGAATATGATTTTTCAAAATTTAATTTTATTTATATAATTATTTTCATGTAAAAATAGGATTTTTTAAAGAAAACTCCTAACTTGACCAATGTAAATCTTAATTTCTTGAAACTTTTACTAGAGATAGATAACAGTGACTTTTTATATAATTAAAATAAAAGATAAATATGGACGTAATAAATAT
>NW_018235237.1:0-404 GCF_001263595.1 Phalaenopsis equestris
ATATTATAGTTTATCACCTTACTTACCACTGATCAGCTATCCTTTTGGCATCATATGCAATGGAAGCAGAAAATTGGCAAGTTTTACAAGAAGTTCACAGTCCAAATGTCTTTCATATACAGAGAAGGAAACCAACCTGCTAATTTGCTGGCCAGACAAGGAATCTATGCAAACTCCATTTCTGTTGATACAAGACCTCCTACCCCTCTTGCCCTCTTACTCCATGGTGATAAGCTAAAGGCTCCTCACCTCCGATTCAAGCCTAGTCAAAAGAGATTTAGTGTCCTGGGGCTTCTCCCTTTTTCTCCTTATTTAGCTGTTTTACTCTCTTGTAAGCTATTTTGAGGATTGGTCTTCCTCCTTTTGTTTGGGACCCCTCCTTTGGAACTTTTGTACTACTTTAA
>NW_018235238.1:0-734 GCF_001263595.1 Phalaenopsis equestris
AAAAAAGAAAAATACAAGGCAGCAGTTTCTGAATTATAAGTTTAAGATCTGAGCTAGAAATATTTTCTGCTTTATAACAGAAATGAAATTAAGTTAAGTTCTAACTAACTAAATCGCAGTACTAAACATAAAACAACAACTATTACCTTAAAATTTAAAAATAAAATTAAATACTATCTAACACAATAATCACAACAACAACAGAACATAAGAATTCAAAACAAAAATAAATCATAGTATAAAACAACACACAGATGCAAATGTAGCAGGCTCAAACCACATAGTTCACATCATATTACAACCATAAAATGAATCTCTCAGCAGTATTCTTCATACTCAGAATCACTGTTGTGCCATTTTTCTATAGATTCATAATCAGGATATCGAGGATATGGAGGAAATTGCACTCCTGGTTCACCCCTAATGAGGCTCTCCAAAGATGAGTAGAATTTCTCTTCATAATCACTCTCCCTTCTATTATAAATATTTGTATGATCTACAAAATGCTCTAAGTGTTCTACCTTATCAGCGATAAAATTGATATTGTCCATCATCTTCCGCAATAACTCATCCTGAGTCTTGGTATCACCTCTAAATGTAGAAGCATGAGAAGTAGATGGTCGTGATGAAGATGCAGCAGAGGTAGATGCAGCAGACGTCTCTAATCCCTAACTTCTGTAAAATCCTCCTCTCCAACTACAAAATCGAATGCTCAGAATAAGTCTTCACATTCA
>NW_018235239.1:0-1096 GCF_001263595.1 Phalaenopsis equestris
CCAAACTCTCTTGTTGACTTCAGCTGGCTCATTTATATAATGCGATAAGTATGAGTTCAAGTCAAGTGTTATCAACTAGAATGATTCATATGGTCAATACATGAAATCAATTCAGTGAACTAACATGACAAATCATTATGACTCATCAATTCCCCTTATAAAATAGGCTACACCCCTAGCTACATCATTTTTATTATTTCAATATATTTATTACTTTTGTGTAACAATTGTCGGTACTAGAAGTTGTCGGCCGCCGGAATCAGAATTCTGTCTCCCGCTTCGGAGAGACATTTAATTTATATATATTTTTAGTTTAGAAAAATATGAAATCAAATCGATCTTATATCTTTCATAGTTTAAATGAAAGAGCACCACGCCTTAAGCTATGTATCTATCTTGAAAAATAAACACTTGGCTTGGCAATGAGACTCAATCAAATAAACTAAGAAATATATGACATCTGTTTGGTCTGCAAAATCATTTTATTATAAGCCGATAAGTTCTTCTATTTAATATGAAAAATTAAATAGGGTTTATATTAAGCCGTGTGTGGAAAAGTTTCCTATAATAGCATGCCCCTATAGTTAATTACATCTTAGCTAACCGGAGTCACCTAAGAAAACTCTTAATAAAAATCAGGAGATATTATCTTCAAGAAGTTCAATGGAATAAAACTTTTCAACGAGGTCGGACAAAGATGTGTGAAATGAGAATAACTCAAGTTTGGAACATTTTATTTTGGAATCCAATGGAAAAGAGACTAGGGGATGTCACGGATCATGAGAAGAACCTCGGTAACTTCCTACAGTACCCTATGGTTTGGTTTCAATTTAGAGGAGAAATATTTAAATGTTTCATTATGCCAATTTCAATAATTATGACTTATATTCGTGTGAAACAATCACGCAAATAACCTGGAAGATGTGAGGGTTAGGTCGTAACAAACGACAACATCGGAATCCTAAAGCGAGTTAGGGCTTATATTGTATAGAGCCATACAAAGGCCTAAAGAAAAGTTGAGGATTTATGTCGCACTCGGCGGACAACCTCGAAATCCTACAGCTTGTTGTTTAATTCTAAGGAATGGTTGTGTTGT
>NW_018235240.1:0-715 GCF_001263595.1 Phalaenopsis equestris
GAGATATTAGAGGAGGAGAAAGCATTGAAGAAGAGCCAAAATAATTGAAGACATTGGATTCTATGTTTGTTTAAGAATATTTATGTATTTAATGGAATTGTGTGGATTGGATTTGGTTTGGTTTGTTTTACTTTAAAATTCTGAACTTTTATTATGTGTATAGTTTTGTGTCAGCGTTTAGTGTTGTGGCTTGATTTCGATGTTGATTTATACTTATATTGCTTAATAGGTGTGAATGTTTAATTTGGAAAATGTGTTTGCAAAAAGTGTATTTTCATATATAAAAGTTAGTTTGTTATTGTTTGTGAAAATGATTGTTTGTGAAATGTTTATCTGTGAATTATTGTTAGATAAAAATTTGTGTTTAAAAATACTAAAAAAACTTTGGAATAAATTGAAAGGAAGTTGAAAATTTGAAAAAAAATCAAAAATTGAATTTCGGGCCTTTAGCGCCGACGGAGCTGGAATGGGCGTCGACGACGCTTTCTACCCGAGAGCAACCCTTAACCCCTTAAATTCACAATTTTCACTGCAAACCTCCATTTTTAGCCCTTGAGTTACCTTCAGCCTTCAGTTTTCACACCTAGGGCTTGATTTTGGGAAGATTTGAGGTGATTTAGAGGCAAAGACTCTTCGGATTTCATCTTCTCTAGGTAAGTGCTACACTTTAAACTAAATTTTTTTTTTACCAAGGATTTTTCTCACATTACCTAGA
>NW_018235241.1:0-873 GCF_001263595.1 Phalaenopsis equestris
GGAAAGAAATTCAGCCCCATCACCCGAGTTAGTGCGTCTTCAGAAGGCTTGCTATTAAAGAATGATATATTGTTAGTGAACTACTTAAACGAGTGGGACATGCGGTTTCCCCTCATATGAATAATGAAAATCTGAAGGATATTAAGTCCGCTATAAAATCTCATAGGTCGATTATAGAGTCACCTACCCGTGTTCCCGTTTGGCTCCGTTTGAGAAACCGAGTCGATACTGTTATGGTCACCACCGATCACACCCACAAGAACCACAGGTCACCGGCCGATTAAGTTAAGACTGGGTCCGAAAGGTTCACCCGTTATTTCTACAATCATGGAAAGAAAGACAAGACGATTACCTAACACTGTAACCGGTCTACACCACGGGGAGCATACCTTCCCTCGACATACCGATGTCTCTACTGAGACGCCCCGTCTTGAGGCATCATCATTGAAAAAGAAGAAGGTATGGGCACCTAAGATAGCTGCACCGATACAGTTCAGTGAACCTGCAAAACAAGAAGGAGAACCAGTGCATCAGATATCCGACATCGTCGCGACAATAGCCAGCGAGATGGAGGAACAAGTTGAGGATTTCCATCAGGGTCCTCCAGATCTTAAAGCGATCAAGGAATCGATAATTGAAGAAAAAGTTGTGAAACTCAGGATTGAGATTTCTGAGTTAGCACGAGAACACAGAGTTTTCGTCGATACTGACAATGAGGATTTTGATTACAATGATTACTTGGAGGAAGATTTCATGGATGTCCATGTGATCGAAACCAGACCTACCACATCTGCGCACGAGGCTCAACCTCATACGGAAGAGAACACCGTAGATGAGCTGCGTAGGGTTATCCTCCTAAGGGATGAGCAAGTT
>NW_018235241.1:4819-6490 GCF_001263595.1 Phalaenopsis equestris
ACAGATACGTGTGTGTGTCGACTTCAGAGAATTGAACAAGGCATGTCCAAAAGACGAGTTTCCACTACCTACACGAGTGATGATGATGGATATCGCTTCAACACATGAGATTTTCTCCTTCGTGGACGGATCGTCGAAGTATAGCCAAATCAAGATGGCTCCCGAAGATGCAGCGCTTACAGCTTTCAGAACACCGATTGGAATCTTCTGCTACACAGTGATGCCGTTCGGCCTAAAGAACGCCGGAGCAACATATCAGCGTGCAATGACGAAGATCTTTGACGACCTTATTCACAATCAAGTAGAATGCTACGTGGATGATCTGGTCATCAAAAATAAACGGAAAATAGACCATTTGTACGATTTGAGGATTGTGTTTGAACGGTTACGATGATATGACCTTAAAATGAATCCCTTAAAGTGCGCTTTTGGCGTCACCTTCAGGAAATTTCTAGGATTAATTGTCCGTCATCGGGGAATCGAGATCAACCCAGATAAGATTAAAGCTATCTTAGTAATGCCTCCCCCTAAAACCTTGAAGCAGTTACGTTCCTTTCAAGGGAAGTTGGCATATTTGAGACGTCTGAGATGCTTTATTTTTAAGCTCTCAGGTAGGTGTCAGCCTTTCTCGACATTAATTAAAAAGGACGCCAAATTTATTTGGGAAGAGAAATGCCAGCGGTCCTTTGAGGACATTAAACAATATTTAATGACACCTCCTATTTTGGCAGCCCCTATCCCAGGAAAACCGTTGATACTTTATACCGCGGCTTTGGATGACTCTCTTGGATCCCTCTTAGCCTAAGTCAATGAGGAGGGAAAAGAAAATGCTCTCTACTACTTGAGTCGTCGTCTAATACTGACGGAGGTAAGGTATCCGACTATTGAGAAGCATTTTCTAGCACTAATTTTTGCCGCTCAAAAGCTTAGACATTACATTCTTTCTCATAAGATCACCCTAATTTCAAAAGTTAATCCATTGCAATATTTGATGACCCGACCAACACTCTCCGGACGTTTAGCGAGATGGTAAATCATCTTATTGCAATTTGATATTACTTTTGTGCCCCTCCGTGCTATCAAGGGACAGATTTTAGCAGATTTTCTCGTTGCACACCCACTGCCAGCTGAGTCCTCTCTCAACGACGAGTTACCGGATGAGCAGATACTACAGATGGAATTTTCCAGTGCGCAGCGCTGGGAAATGTACTTCGACGGTGCCGTGCTTCATCAGCCAGAAAAGAAAAAGGATCAGACATAGTTATACCAGGCAAAGCAGGGATCAATTTGATATTTATCACGCCAGATGAGGGTATGTTTAGATTCTCATTCCAGCTAACGGAGCCATGTACCAACAATGAAGCAGACTATGAAGCCTTAATCACCGGATTGGAATTGACAATTTCGATGGATATAACGAACATTGACATTCATGGTGACTCTCAACTTGTCATCCAGCAAATCACCGGACAATACAGAATTCTAAAACCAAGATTAGCAGAATACCATCTGTACGTGATGAAGCTCCTGGAGCAGATTCTTGAGGTGACTTTCTACCGGATTCCTTGGGGAGATAATGCTTATGTTGACACTTTAGCAAAACTCGCTAAGGAAATGACGTGTCCCCAGAGGATTCCATCGAAGTCACGGTGCAAGGAAGACGAGTCTTAT
>NW_018235241.1:8413-9597 GCF_001263595.1 Phalaenopsis equestris
GGCTACCCTCTCTGATGAGGGTGACCACTCAGGATGACGCGTCACGGAAGAGTAAAAACGTGATGGTAGAACAAGATCCGATGGAGGGGCCCAGCCGACTGCCCTCCATGACAGCTACTCCGGCAAAGGGCTTAATAGCTGCCCACAATGAACAACTACCAAATACTCCGCTCCGCAGAACACAACGCAGAAATGCTAGCCAAAAGAAACAAAGAGCCTTCTTGCGACAGGAGCGCAAGCACCAAAGAAATGAAAACATTTTTCTTAGCCCCATTCCGGAGGGACATATTTACGATCCAGAGCTGAGAGAGACTTCGGCCAGCCTGCCCACTACAGATGAAGAATTGGGATTTCTGACAGGATCAGCTGTACCCCCAGTCCCAGATATCTTGTGCAGAGGTTGCCCAACATGGAACGTCGAGATACCAGCTAGGACATCAGTCACGGGCGCGTTTGTAGAATGCCCGGACTGCAACATTTTACATCAATAGTGTTTCAGTATCTTAGAAGAATATACTGCAAGCACCAACGAGTCTCAGACTCCAGGTTTTGTAGCAAATGAACCGTATGTCCCACTGGGGACGGACCAGCGCGCACCACGGAGCCCAGGATCATACATCCCGCTTGATGCGGAATCTCATATTCTGGATCGGCCAGCACCAATTTGGATTCCCGCCGAGTCCCGGAGGAAGGAACGTCCTAGACAGCTACCAGCTCGCGGTATGGTGGAATATTACAAAATAAGCAAGGAAAACAAAAGAGAATTTGAATTCTACGAAGAGGTTCAAGGAAAGTTTATCAGCATATTGGAAGGAAACCATCCCCGAAGTAACGTTGACATGTGTGTGATTTGTTTCTGTCAGGCAATTAGCAGGTAATCGTCTGGTTGAAATCAAGGAGTAGGGACTCTCGCTGGGGATCGAAGAGTGAATTTTGAGTTATGATATTTCAAATATTTCCAAAGGATGGGAGTAAAAATGTAAGTGTTGACCCCGAGATGGGAATTGAAATTCAAATATCAACTCAAAAAGAGAGACAGAGAGAGAGAGTCGGAGTGTAAGGACCGACCTCGAATGTAATGAATCAAAAATGTAGGACTGATTCAGAAATGAGAATTGAAATGTAGGTCAATTCTCAAAAGAGAGTGTCAGAATGTAAGGACCGACCTCAAATGTAATGAATCA
>NW_018235241.1:9659-9953 GCF_001263595.1 Phalaenopsis equestris
AAATGTAAGTATCAATTCAAAGATGTGAGAATTGAAATGTAAGTATCAATTCAAAGATGTGCAAATTGAAATGTAAGTATCAATTCAAGTATGTGAGAATTGAAATGTAAGTATCAATTCAAAGATAGGATAATTGAAATGTAAGCATCTATTCAAAGACATGAGAATTGAAACTTAAGTATCAATTTCAAAGATGTGAGAATTGAAATGTAAGTATCAATTCAAAGATATGAGAATTGAACTGTAAGTATCAATTCAAAAATATGAGAATTGAAATGTGAGAATTGAAATGTA
>NW_018235241.1:10005-10221 GCF_001263595.1 Phalaenopsis equestris
GATGTGAGAATTGAAATGTAGGTATCAATTCAAACGAGAATTGAAATGTAGGTATCAATTGATGTGAGAATTGAAATGTAGGTATCAATTGATGTGAGAATTGAAATGTAGGTATCAATTGATGTGAGAATTGAAATGTAGGTATCAATTGATGTGAGAATTGAAATGTAGGTATCAATTGATGTGAGAATTGAAATGTAGGTATCAATTCAAAGA
>NW_018235241.1:10324-11719 GCF_001263595.1 Phalaenopsis equestris
AAGATGTGATATGAAATTTACAAAGAGCTGAGCTTGTGATATTTGCAGTAGTGTATTATGTGAGAAGGTTGATTTTGAAGAAGATTTGTAGAGCATTGTGTAGTTATGTGCAGGATGTGAAATTCTGCGAGGATGTGCAGAGAGTTAGCATAGATAACGATGGTTGTGCTGCGCGCACAAAGAGTAGGAAATTCTGAAAATGGAAGTATCCACTCAACAAGTTTATTTTATTTTCTTGTTGTTTTTATCACAATTGATTTTTCAAATTTTTTTTTGAAGTTTTTATTTTAATTGGTTGATTTTAAAAAGAAATTTATTTTGTTATTTATTCATTTATGATTATCTTTTATTTGTGTTTTATTTATTGTCGAAGATTTGTTGTTTTGTGGACCCGATCATAAACATTTGGCCACATTGATAATCCTAAAACAATCAAAATTTCAAAGTTTCAAAGCAAGCAGAGGCAAGCGGAGGCAGGCAACATCAGGCCGCGTAATAGGTTTTTAGGTATCATCCATTTATCGGTAACATGGGTCTTTCACGTCGGAAGTCCACTAACTGGTATGCTCCTCCTGTATAAACTTTCTCAATGACAAATGGTCCCTCCCAAGTTGGCTTGAACTTCCCACCTATTTTGTGGCGAGCAAGAATAGGTCTTTTGAGCACAAGTACGAGGTCACCAATTTTGGATGTCCTT
Organism: Phalaenopsis equestris; assembly: GCF_001263595.1. Lineage (NCBI taxonomy): Eukaryota > Viridiplantae > Streptophyta > Magnoliopsida > Asparagales > Orchidaceae > Phalaenopsis > Phalaenopsis equestris. The sequence goes on from NW_018235241.1 coordinate 11,022, forward strand.
GGGCGGACCAATTTGTCATGGGCTTGTACCATCTTTGCCTGGTAGAGCTCGAAATATTGTTGTGCTTCTAGTCATTTTCCCTCGAGACTCTCCAGTTCTTAAAGCATGAGTTTTGCGCTTTCTTCCGTTGTGAGTTGGTTGGCAACGACGACTCTGAGAGATGGTGTCTGGATTTCTAGCGGTAGCACGGCCTCAGCTCTGTACACGAGCATATAAGGTGTACACTGAGTGGGAGTCCTGAAAGTCGTCCGATAGGCCCACAAGGCTTCTAACAGTTTTTTATGCCAATCCCTTTTATTTTCATCTAGTGTTTTCTTCAAAATCTGTACCAGTGTCTTGTTGAAAGCTTCAGCCAGCCCATTTGCTCTGGGATAATAAATTATAGAGTATCTCCAATCTATCCCATGTCTTCTGACGAAATTGTTGATCTTCGTGCTTTTGAAAGTTGTCCCATTGTCAGAGATTATTCTTCGCGGTACCCCGAAACGGTAGACAATTTGGCTTTTAAAAAATTGAAGGACGTGCTGTGTCGTAACCTCACGTAACGGTACTGCCTCTGCCCACTTTGAGAAGTAATCTGTAGAGGCAAGTATGAACCTGTGTCCTTCAGAAGATAGAGGGTCTATCGGACCTATTATGTCTATGCCCCAACACTCGAATGACCACGAGGCAACAGTTGGGTGCAGCACATTCGGAGG
>NW_018235241.1:11828-13453 GCF_001263595.1 Phalaenopsis equestris
TCCCGACTGGTGAGCGCCACACAATCTGGCATGTACTTCTTTGATAATATTTTGTGCCTCGGCTCTGCTCAAACACCGTAGCCACATTTGGTCAAACAATCTTTTGTAAAGAACATTTCCCACCAGGGCGTAAGACATGGCCCTTCTTATGATGTGGTGCGCCTCAGACTTATCCTCCGACAGCTTTCCAGTATGCAAATATTCTATTAATGGCTTGCGCTAATCTTTGTTGATGTCCGTAACTGTATTTATTGTTTCTTCTTTTCCAAGCTTGTGTAGAGTTTTGAAGTCATTTCGAGACAAGACTCGTCTTCCTTGCACCGTGAATTCGATGGAATCCTCCGGGGGACACATCATTTCCTTAGCGAGTTTTGCTAGAGCGTCGGCATGGGCATTATCTCCCCGAGGAATCTGATAGAAATTCACCTCAGGAATCTGCTCCAGGAGCTTCATCACGTACTGATGGTATTCTGCTAATCTTGGTTTCAGAATTCTGTATTGTCTGGCAACCTGCTGGATGACAAGTTGAGAGTCACCAAAAATGCCATTGAAAATTGCCAATTCCAATCCGGTGATTAAGGCTTCATATTCTGCTTCATTGTTAGTGCACGGCTCTGTCAAGTGGTATAAGAACCTCATCATGCCCTTATCTGACGTAATAAAGTTCAAATCAATCCCTACCTTGCCTGGTATAACCGTGTCTGATCCTTTATCTTTCCTGGCTGACGAAGCACCATCGAAGTACATTTTCCAGCGTTGCACACTAAAAAATTTCATTTTTAGTATTTGCTCGTCTGGTAACTCGTCGTTGAGAGAAGACCCAGCTGGTAGTGGGTGCGCAACGAGAAAGTCTGCTAAAATCTATCCCTTGATAGCACGAAGGGCCACAAAAGTTATATCAAACTGAAATAAGATCATTGACCATCTTGCTAAATGTCCGGAGAGTGTTGGTCGGGTCTTCAAATATTGCAATGGATTAACTTTCAAAATTAGGGTGATCTTATGAGAAAGCATGTAATGTCTAAGTTTTTGAGCGGTGAAAATTAGTGCCAGACAATGCTTAGTGCCAGACAATGCTTTTATCTCCGTCGGTATTAGACGACAAGTCAAGTAGTAGAGCGCATTTTCTTTTCCCTCCTCATAAATTTCTTATACACAACCACATAAACAATCAAGAATAAATCCACATAAATTGAAAATCAGTATCAACGTTTCCCTGGGATAGGGGCTGCCAAAATAGGAGGTGTCATTAAATATCGTTTAACGTCCTCAAAGCTCCGCTGGCATTTCTCTTCCCAAATAAATTTGGCATCCTTTTTAATTAATGTCGAGAAAGGCTGACACCTACCTGAGAGATTAGAAATAAAGCGTCTCAGATATGCCAACTTCCCCTGGATGGAACGTAGCTGTTTCAAGGTTTTAGGGGGAGGCATTTCCAAGATAGCTTTAATCTTATCCGGGTCGATCTCGATTCCCCGATGACGGACAACGAATCCTAGAAATTTCCCGGAGGTGACGCCAAATGCGCACTTTAAGGGATTCATTTTAAGGTCATATCGTCGTAACCGTTCAAACACGATCCTCAAATCATATAAATTGTCTATTTTTTGTTTACTTTTGATGAC
>NW_018235241.1:13622-14921 GCF_001263595.1 Phalaenopsis equestris
CGCACGGTGTATCAGAAGATTCCAATCGGTGTTCTGAAAACTGTAAGTGCTGCATCCTCGAGATCCATCTTAATTTGGTTGTATCCCGATGATCCGTCCATGAAGGAGAAAATTTCATGTGTTGAAGCGATGTCCACCATCATCTCTGGTATAGGTAGTGGAAACTCGTCTTTTGGACATGTCTTATTCAAATCTCTGAAGTCCACACAAACGCGGATCTGTCCATTTTTTTTTAACCGGTACAATATTGGCTAACCATGTGGGGTATTACTCGTCTTTAACAAAGTTGGCGTCTATCAACTTCTTTACCTCGATGATGACTTGTTCTAAATCGAGGTGCATTCTCCTTGGAGCTTGTTTTACTAGGGTTACATTCTTGTCCACCTGAAGTTTATGGACTGCAATCTCTGCTGATAGTCCTGACATTTCATCATAGCTCTATGCAAAGCAATCTTTGAATTCTATCAATAGTTTGACTGGTTCTGCAGATTCTTTATCATCAAGTAGAGAACTGATAAATGTAGGTCGAGGTCGTTGTCGTTCTTCAGTCCCGAGGTTAATCTCTTTCAATTCATCGACAGTGGATTTAATTTCTTCCTCAAATTCTGGGGGAGCATCTTCTATTGTTTGATCAGTAGAGTCATCCTCTATATTGAGACAATCCTCTTTTGACTCACTAGTAACAACCATGAAAAATTCAGAATCATCGACTGGTCCAACTGTACCAAATTCGAGACCTTCTCTTGAATTGGGAGCTCGACCTTTAGTATTCCATAGTTTTTTAAAATGTTGAAATTTATTTTTTGGCATTTATTTTGGTAAATTTCTCTATTGAATTAACTTTTGAACACAAGGAGAGAAGTAACCAAAAGGTAATTCCATTAATTCATTCGAATCAACATCCAAATTTACATGTTTTTCAAGCTCAGTAGAGGTAGAAGCATGGTAAAATTTGATCAGCGGTAAAGTTTGAGCGGCTCCGAACCAACACTACGGACTTCCTTGACCTCTAAACTCTCGACCTTTTGAGGCAGAATCAGAGTAAGGGTCATAGTATTCACATAGTAGTTTATCCGATCATACATTGTTTCATATTTATTCTTCTTTATATCTTCTAGGGATATCTCATACTAAGGTTTCTTTTGCTTTGTCATCATTATTTCATCTTCAGAACTGTCTTCATCACCAATGTAGATATTTGGCCTAGTCTGTTCAACAATTAAATTGATCTTTCCTCGTCCGCGTCCCCGGCCTCGACCTCGGGTGCGTGAACTAGAAGAACCTCCACCAACTCGTCGT
>NW_018235241.1:15608-19486 GCF_001263595.1 Phalaenopsis equestris
TGCTTTGGCTCTGCCCAACCATCGTAGCCACATTTGGTCGAATGATCTTTTGTAGAGAACGTTTCCCACCAGGGCGTAATACATGGCCCTTCTTGTGATATGGTGTGCTTCAGACTTATCTTCTGGCAGCTTTCCAGTATGCAAATAATCTATTAATGGCTTGCGCTAATCTTTGTTGATGTTTGTAACTGTATTTATTGTTTCTTCTTTTCCAAGCTTGTATAGAGTTTTGAATTCATTTCGAGACAAGACTCGTCTTCCTTGCACCGTGAATTCGATGGAATCCTCCGGGGGACACATCATTTCCTTAGCGAGTTTTGCTAGAGCATCAGCATGGGCATTATCTCCCCGAAGAATCTGATATAAATTCACCTCAGGAATCTGCTCCAGGAGCTTCATCATATACTGATGGTATTCTGCTAATCTTGGTTTCAGAATTCTGTATTGTCCGACAAACTGCTAGATGACAAGTTGAGAGTCACCATAAATGCCATTGAAAATTGCCAATTCCAATCCGGTGATTAAGGCTTCATATTCTGCTTCATTGTTAGTGCACGGCTCTGTCAAGTGGTATAAGAACCTCATCATGCCCTTATCTGACGTAATAAAGATCAAATCGATCCCTGCCTTGCCTGGTATAATTGTGCCTGATCCTTTGTCGTTTGTGGAACCTTTTTCGGGTTCTCTCAAGTACTACTTAGGGATTGTTATATTATCTTCCTTGAGGTTCTTCTCGAGTCAGTCTTTAAAGACGAAACACTTATCTATTATGTGTCCAAGTAATCGGTGGTATGGGCAATAATTCGGTTCATTCTTCTCATCCACCTCTTCGGGTTTCTTTGGACTAGGCAGTTTGAATTCTGATTTCTTCATCAAGCTTTTGAATATTTTAGGTACAGCTTCATCTTTGAAGGAATAAACAAATTTCTGTCGCTCCAACAGGGATATTCTTTTACCCGCTGTTTGAGGTGATCCCTCCTGAGACGGCCGTTGGTTGGATTGACTGCTCTGTTTCTTAGAGTACTGTGACCAATACTGACGATGATCTTCTGCATATATCTTTATCTGCTGTTTTCCTTTATCGACAGTTATTTCCTTTATCGACAGTTACGACTACACCTAATTTCTTTTCGAACACTCTGGTCACCTTAGCCTTTTCATGCGGCTCCATGTGCTTCATTTCTTCTTGAAGACTGCTGACTTTACTGAGTTGCTTTTCAAAGGATTTGATGGTGAGTCCCTTAAGCATGAAAGCTACTAGCCCATGAATGCTTTTGAGTAGAATCTCAATCGCTTGATGTTCCTGTAGCTGAGGTTCACATTTCATGCTAAGGTTTCTCCACCTCAAAATTTAGTATGCCAAGGTTTCACTAGGCTTCTGCTTCTGCATCATGAGTTCTCCAATAGACACATGATGTTGCGCCCCAGCAAATCTTTTCACAAATAACTGTTCCAACTAAAAAAAGGTCCCGTTGGGCAAGTCAACGTACCAGTCGAAAGCAATCCCTGACAAGCTGCTGACGAACTGCTGGCAGAGTAGAGCTTCACTATTCCTCGTGTTGCCACAATTGGCTAAAAAATGTGCTATGTGCTGTTTGGGATTTCCAGTCCCATCAAATATCTTGAAGTTTGGGGTCACAAAACTCTTGGGGAAAGGGACGACATCGAGCTCCTCTGGGTAAGGTCTACGCTTTAAGATACATGCACCGCCCTTGGACTGGGCTAAGGCATCCCGCACTTGTTCAACTATTTTCTTGAACTCCTTTTCTGGCATGGCACCTAATGGAGAATCCTTCTTTGGTTGTTCATCTTTGTCTGTCGAAGTAGCCTCACTTCTTTCATCTGCGATGTGTATGATTTCTGGCTGATTAATCTCTTAAGAAGCCAATCTTGGTGCTTGTGATTGCCCCTGAATGGTGGCCATGGCGGTCATAGCTGCAGTCATCTCTTCTTTTCTTTTCTCCAGTAGAACAACTTGCTCATCCATTAGAAGGATAACCCTACGCAGCTCATCTACGGCGTTCTGTTCAGTGTGAGGTTGAGCCTCGCGCGCAGATGTGGTAGCTTTGGTTTCGATCACATGGACATCCATGAAATCTTCCTCCAAATAATCACTGTAATCAAAATCTTCATTGTCACTATTGACGGAAACTCTGTGTTCTTGAGCTAACTCAGAATTCTTGATTTTGAGTTTCTCAAATTTTTCCTCAATTATCAATTCCTTGATTGCTTTAAGATCAGGAGGACCTCGATGGAAATCTTCTACTTGTTCCTCCATCTTTCTAGCTATTGTCGCGACGATGTCAGATATTTCAGGCACTAGTTTTACTTCCTGTCCTGCAGGCTCACTGAACTGTAGCGGTGCAGCGACCTTGGGTACTCATACCTTGTACCCTTTTCTTCTTCAACGATGATGCCTCAAGACGGGACATCTTAGTAGAGACATTGGTATGTCGAGGGAAGGTATGCTCCCAGTGGTGTAGACCAGCTACAATGAGCTACAATGTCAGGACAATGTCAGGTAATCGTCTTGTCTTTCTTTCCATGATTGCAGGAATGACGGGTAAACTTCTTGGTCCTAGTCTTGACTTAATCGATCGGTGAACTGCGGTCCTGGTGGCGGTATGGTTGGTGGTGATCATAGCAGTATTGACTCGATTTTCCAAACAGATCCAGACGGGAACACGGGTAGGTGACTCTTTCGCCGAAACGGACTTAACATCCTTCAAAATTTTATTTTTCATATGAGGGGAAATTGCATGTCCCACTCGTTTAAGTAATTCACTAACAAAACATCCTTCTTTAGTAGCAAGCCTTCTGAAGACAGCACTAACTCGGGTGATGGGGATGAATTTCTTTCCCTCCTCACCATGTCCATGAAGTGATGGTAATACGACAGCAATCTTCTGGATACTCTCATATCCCTCAGTATCTGTCAGAGGATGGAATCTACTCCCTCGTTGGAATGGATAAATTTATGATAACACCTCTTCAACTTGGTGAGGCTCCCCCTAGACGGATGTGTTTTTAGGAGTCTGGGCTTTGATGGCCCTCCGAACTCTTCTATTGTGGTTACTCCTTTGGGTTCGGGTCAGTGGTAAAGTCCTTGAGCTTGACCCGATCTCAAACGTGGGTGGCGGAACAATTAATCCTTCAGTCAAATCTTCAACGACCATCACTTCTTTTCCCTTAGCAGTAACAGGGATAGCAGTCTTGATGACAGAAGCTTTAGCCTTCTTGCAGGCAGGGATGTTCTGAGGGCAGTTCAAACTGAATTCTGCAGACAGCCCTTGTATTTCCAGAGCAGCGATCTTCATTACCACAAATGGGGCTTTCCCAAGGATGACCTCGAGGTCTTCAAATCCAGCTCTGAACTTGATGGTGGGAGCGATGTTACGGGAGCTGCGATCCGTTGGCAGGTTGCAGGAAAAGGTCAGCGTTGGGTAGGCCATCCCAGCGGGCTTTAAAACAAAAAGTTTTAGGGTTAGCTATATGACCGAAAACCTCATAATATTTAGTGCAAGCACTAAAAATAGAGGTTAATCTGTAGACGTGGCGGGTCTTAATTTATGGGTATTTTTTAACATCTTTGTTAAAAAAAAGGTGTAAAATTTAATTAGTATTTCAAAGTGCGCCCAACACAATATGATTTGGTCTATTTTGCGAAATAACAAGTCAAATTTTGAAGGGAGATGTGAAAATTTTAGGACCTAGTGCGGGACCCAATTAGTGGCAGAAAATGCCCAGGTGGAATTAGTCCACCGACACACCTATTGGGGGTCTGACCCCACATAAAAATTTAAGAAGTCCTTAATGGCCTTCTGAACTCCTCTGTTCAAAGATTGTTGAACAGCTAGTCCTGAAGGCCAAGGAGATAG
>NW_018235241.1:21406-28206 GCF_001263595.1 Phalaenopsis equestris
AAATTTTAATCCTAATTGGGCTTAGTGGTGTTTCAAAGATGTTTGATTTAATCATGTTTATTTCTCAAATCTTTGTTTAACCAATTGTTTAATTTAGCTTAAGTCCCCACTAAGCCCTTAAGACCCAGGTGAGTGTCTTAATTAATTTTGAAAAGGGTTAAGCTTTAAGTGGTCATGATTCATGATTTGGATTTCATTTGAAAATCAAGATAGGAGTATTAGATTGATTAATTATTGACTTCAATATTTGTACCCCTAAGTCCAGGATCATTTAATTTTAACAAACTTTTGAATCTTAACAATTTAGAAATTTATTAACTTATCTTTTTAATGAGGAAAGTGAAATTGGTTTCTACAAATTAACCCCTTGTGTTTCGAGCATCAAATAAATTGATTAAGATCATAGGTTACCCATTTTCCCTCCTTGAATTAAGCCTAAATGTTAATTAAGACAAAATTTCCAAAATTACACATTTGTCCCTAAGGCTCTAACACCTCATAATTTGTCAAATTTAATTCAAATGACTTTGAAATTTTTATCCTACCTTATTTATGGGTCAATTGAGACATCAGAGGAGAAAATGTGATTTTTTTCAAAATTTAATTTAATTTATGTAATTATTTTCATGTAAATATAGGATTTTTCAAAGAAAATTCCTAACTTGACTAAGGTAAATTATAATCCTTTAAAACTTTTATTTGAGGTAGACCTAGCCTAGAGAAGCCTTTGGATCAAATTTCATGATTTTTTGAATTTTCTGTGATTTATTAGAATTATTTTAAATTCTGGGTTATTTAATAAAAATAAAATATTTTAAGCTGTGAAAATTAAGTTTTGTATTTTTTAAAAAATCTCCCTAAGGTCAGAGAACTTAGCGGAGAAAATTTTATATTTTTTTGGTTTTTCTTTAATTTATTGGAATTATTTTAGTGAAAACTCATTTTTAGCCTTTTAAAAATTATTCTTAAGCTTTAAAATTCAATATCTTTATTTAGAAAATCAGGATTAGGAAACAATTTAGAACATTTTGATGAGTTTTATTATTTTTGTGATTTTTATGAATTTTTAATTTTTTAAAATATTTAAAATAGGCTAAAAATCAAATTTTTATCTTAAATATCATTTTATTTTTAAAAAAAAATACCCCTGATCACAAATAACTCAAAAAACTAAGTTTCATAATTTTTTGAGTTATATTTTGATTTTTTAAAAATCATTTAAGTGTTAAATGTGGTATTTATCTTTTAAAATCAACTTAATGTGTCAAATGAACTCAAAATATTTTGAAATTTTTATGATGAGTTCTCTGGATCATAAATCACAGCGGAGATAAAAAATCAAGTCATTTAGAAGTTTAAATTTATTAAAATTAATTATCTTAGTGATTTAGTGTTTGTAAAATTTAAAGACATTTTAAATGTCATGACCCATGAAATTGTTTCTAAAGGTTTCTCTAGTCATGGTGGACCTTCCAAAATTTTCTTAGGATTTTATAACCAATATGCTAATTTCCATGATTATTTTAAAGAAATAATGTGAAATAACTTGAAAAATATGCGTCTCTTTATAGGAGGCTCCTATGATTTTGGAAAAATCAGAGAATACTTCCTCAGACAGAGGGTACAACATGCTAAAATTCCAAGTCAAGGTGATGTGCCATTATGCAAGGAGAATCAAATGATCCCAAACAGTGTTTAATTAATTAAAAATAAAATATGCACCAAATGGACTTTAAATTTGTTCCTCATTGTTCTCCTTTGCTCACTGAGCAAGTGAGTATTTTAATTTTATTTTTTTGATTTTTCTACACAAAGTTATGAATTTTCTAAGTTAAGGATATTTAAATAAATAGGTTAAAGCCCTATTTATCTATTTAAACAGCGCGTGCTGACTAGATCCTAGGCAGCTCCAAAGGCATGCGTGGCGTGCTCTGGTTGGACGCCGCCGTCCAGGTAGCTGCTGACTCGGCTCGCGGTTTATGTCCCGAAGCACTGTCCGGCTCAATCTCCCCCGTCCATTTGATACACGCTTGATCAAACGACTCCCCGTCATCGTCCCCGATAGAATGATCTCATGACCGTCCACACTAAAACCTTAAGATCTCAACCTAGACTCAACCAAATTACTTTGGGTTTGATCCTATGGACTCGTCTAAGTGAGACGAACACATCCATATGGTTAAGATGCCTAGAGAATCAAAATAGGCTCGGGAGGGAGAGAAGTTTCAATCAGAGGGTCTTCGTACGTTTGTTGGGGTCAAAGGAGACTAGGGATTAAACCTCTTGCTGTAGTGTGGGGCCTAGATATAATTCGATCATGACCAGATTTGGGTGTTGGTCTAGAGCTATGGTAGAGGCTCTGTGGAAGGGGGATTTGATGGGGCTTTGGCTTATTTCACTCTTATGAAGGTGTGGGCACAAGTAATTGAAGTTTGGTGGACTGTGGAGGTGTTTTGGGTTCTGTCTTGGTTTCTCGCAGGGTTTCAAGCTCAAAATTGAGCTCCGACAATGAGGAAAATCATTGGAATGCACTGAGGTGATCTTAGGGAAGCTCTATGTGAAGTTTGGAGAGACCTCTCTAAGAAAATTTTAGAACACCTCCCATGGCCGTGGAGGTGAGTTTTTATAAAAATGGCCATGGGGGGGCTGCTCGATAATTCAAATTGGCTGAGCTGGCCTCTAGATTTGATTTGGGTGAAGCTTCAATGCGGTGGCTCTCAGTTTGGCCATTTTTTGGCCACTAGGCCGGCCGGCCGGCCAGGGGGAGGTGGCTAGGTGCTCAGGGCATCCAGAGGAATCTATCACAACAATTTAATGCAAATGTATTTTGATTTGGCAGGGATATCTTAAGCATGTGAATTTTTGGGAGAAAGATCCCTTAATATGGGTGAATTTTGTTCCATGTCTTATTTTAGGTGGTTAGATGGGTTTTCGGCTCAGCCATAGGGGTCAACTAATGGCTGAGGTGGAGTTAATTTTGTTGCTTTAGGGTGGTTAGGTCACATTTAGTGCATGGGTCCAAGTTTGTGCAAATGACCAAATCTTGGGTTTGGTCTAGGCTAGCCATATCAATTGGCCCAAATAAATGTTGCATTTGGTGTAGATGATCATAATGAACAACTTTGGTGAAGGATGGAAGTGGTTTTGAGCTCAAATGAAGGGCCAATTTGAGGGAATTTTGAACTTTGATCAATTTGGTCATGTTGGGCTAGACTTGGGTCTAGCTTGGGGTAGCCTTGGGATAAGTCCAAATTGATTATTTTAAATGGTCAATAGGGACCACATAAAGAGGTTACAATATGAATTGGATGCCAATTTGGAGGTTAAGGCAATTAATTGGGTGAAATTTGGGGATTTTAGCCAATTTGGTGCTAAATTTGGGAATTTTGGATTTAAGCCAAAAGAAAATGGATTTGAGACTTCACCAAGGCTAATTGATGGTTTATTTTGATGTATAAGCATGTTTTAAAGATTTTGCAACATTAATTGTGGCCAATTGACTAGACTATGGGTTTAATTTGGTGAGATTAGGTCATGTGGTCAAAATTGGGGTTTTGACTCAAATCAAAGTTGGGCTATCAAAATTACTCAAATCAAAGTTGGGCTCAAATCATGGACCAATTGAGCTTGGATTTGGTTTTATTGGGTCATATCAAAGGTGAATTTGAGTTTATGATTTGAATTGGGGTCAATTGAGATCAAATTGATGGGCATTTGAGTTGGATTTGGGGAAATTTGGGTCTTTAATGGGCAATTTTGGGAATTTTGGTTGAAGATGGTCAAATTGGCCAAATTGGGTTATGTGGTAGTTGAGAGAAATGAAATTGAGAATTTTTAGGATTTATTAAGATTTATTGGGGATTTTTAGAATTTTTGAAATATTTGGTCCAAGAGCGGTATTTTAGTAATTTGGGGTGTTTTAGGGGTAAAAGGCCAAGATGGGTATTTTGGTAGAGTTGAGATACCAAACATTTCCAATAAGCCATGGACCAATGGAAACCCCATTTTGGGTCCTCTACATAGGGGTCTTAGCCAAACCATAACCCTAGGGTTGGTAGGTTTAGGGGACCATCTACATGAGTATCCCAAAGGATCAAGGGATGTAGGTTAGAAATTTGAGTTCAGGGTAGTGAGTGATTGTGAGTGTAGATAAGTGTAGTGAGTGCCTTAGCTCCAGACCAACACCCAAGGTCAACCCTAAGGTCCAGCAATCCTAAGGGTGACTCATCTTGAGTTTCCCCCACAATGACCCCACCTACTAAGTGCTAGAGGTTGAGAACAACATGTGGAACTTCAAGCTGAGTGGAGAAGAGTTTGGAATTTCTAGTGGTGAGGGTTCCATGTCTAGTTTTCTAAGAATAATCAATAGGAAAATCCTATGACTAGACCTCAGGCTACTGTAGAGGAAAAACTAAACCTCAACAAAAAAATGAGGTCAACACATCCCTTCAAAATTTGTCCTTATCCAAAGCCTGATTGGTCATAACCACCGAGCTCGCCATCGGCGGCCTCGAGGGCACCATCGGCGGACCTTCTTAATGAATTAATTCTGGAGTCTCAGGAAAATTTTACCGTCGACGGGGTCGATGGCGCCGTCGGCGCCCTAGTTCAATTCTTAACATTTTGGTCCTTTTCGCTCCGAATTTGCTTCTTTTTGCATCTTTTTGCTCCAATGACCCTATTTCATCATTACTATAAGAAAGCATCAAAAATACATTTATTTAAAGTGCAATATCATAAAAAATAGTATAAAATAGGTGTGAAAATCTCAACATATTTTCTTTTGGTCAAAATCTCCCAAACATAACTATTACTTGTCCTCAAGTAATTTTAGTACTATATAAAAGTTATGATCTATTGTAGTAAAGTTTTGATTCAGAAATACTATAAGTTTGATTTAAATAAATATCATAGTGAGATTTCTAGAAAACATTCAAGTAACTAAATTAACTCTGTAACTACCAGATTATCTAGTCATCAAGTTTAAGAGTTATAGTCTTCTATTCATTTCAAGAATGACTATATGTTGCAATATTAAGTCACTTAGAATATTCAAATGATATGAACTTCATGGGAACACTACTAATAAAGATCTAATCCATAAATATAAGTTCAGGAATGTATTTAGGTTTTCCCTTTAGGTAGGTCCAGTGAAGCCAATTTTTGATTAGGCATATCCTCGAGCTTCTCCTCACTTCCATAATTATTTTTCTTTCTTTTCTCTGTTTTCATTTGGATTATTTTCAATTCTTTCTTTTTTTTCCTTTTTCAAGTGAGGATTACTATATCTGGATAGCCTTTAATGATTTTGAACACCACCTTTCTTTTCTTAAATTTGAAACTCAAAGTATTCCTTTACCTTATACATATTTCATAGCTTTTACATCATTGATCCCCAATCTTTTCTTCTCAAATGAATTTCCAGATTCTTAATACTTCAAAATATAGTTTCCTTTACTTTAGATAGTTAACTATAATCTTATTCTCTTATACTAAATATCTTAAGTTACAAAATTAATTTTCATTACAAAAATATTTCTTTAAATCTACCATAATATTTAAATGGCTACAAAAATATAGTTACCTGAATTAAATTCACTACATAAAATCATATAAATAATTTTTAAAAATAATTAAATAGAGGACATCTAATATTTAATCTTTTTCTTCCCTCCCCCAAACTTAAATTTTTAAATATGAAATAGTACAGGTGGAAAGAAAAACTCTAAATATAAATCACACCTTAGTATTTTAGGCATTTTCATAATTTTGAAATTTTTGCAGGCCTTCTCAAAATTTCTACTTCACCTGGCCTATAATATTAGGCGCTTTCTACACATATAAATCATTAAAGAAATTGCTGAATAATGAAATTTTGAAATAATTATAAAACTAACACATTAAACAAGCACAACATTTCCTAACACAATTACAATACTAAATACAACAATTACAATTAAAATGCAAAAAAAAATCACATTACATTTATAATAAAAATTAAAAATCATCCAAGTACAACATAATAATAAAAATGAAAGTCCAAATAGACATAAACATCCATTTATATTACAAAAGATCACAAAAATAAAAGTACAAGTACAAGTACATCAATTACATTCAAATATCAAAATCCCAAAATATGTCTTCATCTCCTTGATCAGCAGGTGGATCAGGCTGATACTAAGTATATCGGGGGCACATAAGTTTTCAAATTATCTTTACTAATGGGTTCCATAGGATAAACCCATTCTTCATCTCCAGCTTCCACTCCATAAAGTTGGCAAAGTGCATAAGGCCAGGATGTCCTAGACCTCCACTTGTCTCACTCCTTGCCGTAGTGAATATATTTTTAAAAATAATTCTCCCCACATTTATAGTTCTATTAATCTGAATAAAGAAATTCAGAATAGCTCTATCTTTAGTTACCTCACTATGGTGATAAGTCGGTAACATAGTAGAAGAAATAAAATAGTGCCACGCCTTAGAGGTGGCATTTAACATGGAAGCAGAAAAATTTACCCGTTCTTGTTGTTTAATCTTCCACGTTTCTTTCCCATCAGTGAGAAAGTTGATTACATCATTCAGGGGGCCTTCCATCGTACTAAAGGATTCATAATGACAGCTATAAGAGTCTGGGACTTCATAAAAGGAGTTGATGCGGGCAACATTAAATTCAATAGGAAATCCCCGCATTTGAACGATTCCATCTTTAGATTAGATTACATTGGCGTAGAATTCCTTCACAACATTTGCATCAGCTTTATTGGTGGTGTAACAAAAGTTTTCCCACCTTCGCTCGA
>NW_018235241.1:28345-29749 GCF_001263595.1 Phalaenopsis equestris
CTCTTTTGTCATGGAGCCATTTCAATCTAATCACAATCATAGAAAAATTCCAAAATATACTTCAAATATGCAAATAATGGCTTCCAAAAGTAATTCTAAGAGTTCAAAACTAAGTTATATGAATTTCTTCCCAATATTTTCTACACATTCTCAAAATTTTTGGATGTCCTCAATGTGGAAGAAATTCCTAGTGAAAATAAAATATTTTTAACTTGGAGTGAAGCTCTTACCTAGAGATGATCAAATTTGGTGTAAAAAACCCTTGAAATCGCCTCCCAATCCAAGATCTCGCTAGCATCCACTAACCTGAACTTGAAGCTGCAGTTGCTTCAGGTACTCCATCGCCTCATCAAGCATTGATGATGAATAGTGGTGGTTGACTGGTCAAAATTTATGTTAAAGGTGTTTTTTCGCAAGCTCGCCATCGACGCGCTCTATTGAATTTTGACTCTAAGTCTCGAGAAAAATCCGTTGTCGGCGATGTCGAGGGCGCCGTCGACGGGCTCTATTGAAATTTGTTCAATTCCCAGAGTTTTGTGATTTCGATCAATTTCAAGCCTAAACGACATCCGTTCAATCATTATAGACATAATTTTAAGTGACTGAATGATGTACTTTCACAAATGAACTTTCACAACACAAAACATCACATTTATATATAAATTCCAAGCGGTACAACATACGTTACATAACACACCTAACTTTGGTATTTTCTCAACCTCAACACATTAATTCAAAGTAGCGATCCAAGCCACAACACTCAAAACACTGAAAACAAAACATCCTATGCTTAGTCTCAACTATATAGAGATCTAAAAGTATAATTCTAAAGCAAAGCAAATTAAAAGTTCAAAGCAAATTACATAGATAAATAGACAAGTAGTAATATAAATATACTATTCATCAGACTCAGTACTAGATTCTCCTCTGAGATTACCCATTGATTGCACATGAACGAAGAGGTTGTAGAAGGGTCAGAATGAAAATTCTTTAGTAGAATCCTCTTCTATCAATTTTATCCTCCTCATCAGCCGTATCAAACTATCTTCTAAATGTCCGGAGTGATCGAAATGTTCTTTAATCCTCCAGTCTAGATGATCGTATAAATTAGAGATATTATTAATTGCATTCATGACATTTTGTACCTCCTTCTCCAATTTCTTAATTCTGCACAGGATCACCAGAGTCTTATCAGGAATTAAGGGTATCAGGAATTTATCAGGAATTAAGGGTTGAACTGGCAGTGAATTCTGAGTGATTGATCTACTATAATGGTGATGTCATTTTCATCTTCAAAAGTTGGGAATCTCTCAGTTGGGTCCAAAGGCTTCCAAGGTAAAAGTACCTTTTCCCAATTTTTGTATGACACTTGGAACTGACTGCAAACTGACTGCAAAGTGAGAA
>NW_018235241.1:29777-32350 GCF_001263595.1 Phalaenopsis equestris
TAAGTTGATCCATGAACGATCAGGCCCAAAATTGACTTCATAATTATGGATCCAATATTGATCGACAGTCCCCTTTGGATGCAGAAATTCAAAATTACACTTTCCCAATTACACTTTCCTTAGAAACTTTACCGATCTTCATTGTCGGTAACAGTTTCACAGAAATGAAAAAGTGCAAATATTTTGAAACAGGATTTAGGAGTATTGCAAAAAAAACTAACGTACTCGTTCTCTCTCATTTCCCATTCGTCAGTTTCGTCCATTAAATATTGGTAAATTTCGTTCATCTGGTTTCTTGTTGGGATGAAATTGGAATAATGGCATACATGAACGTTCTCAATCATGTATAATTCATTGATCTATGCAGGAGTGAAAGTGATCCATCTACCTCACACATAAACAACTCCCTGGTTGATTCAATGTAAATTTGCATAAAATTTCTTTACAATAAAAACAACCACGGTGGCGGTAGTGTAGCACAACACTTCCCATCTTCGCCGCACTATCATCTCTTCAATTACCGTAGAGGGATTATTCAATCCGCGATTTACGAATCCTCTTCCTTTGATCATTCTTTTCTTTGTCAGTATCTTGTTGAAGATTCGCTGCGCTTCTGCACTAATAAACTTTTGCCGATTGGAAACTCGCATTCTGGTATTATCAGGGGAATTAGATGCCATAGGAATGAAATTGAAGGAGTTTCACTTTGTTTTTGGGGGAAAATATGAACTAGGAATCAAATTTAGGAGTTTAAAAGGGTAACTCCCGCCCAAAAACTGCCAAAACTGCCATTCAAACTCAAGAAAACGCCTTCTAACCGGTCTCGCCATCAGCGGCGTCGAGGCCGCCGTCGGCGAGCCTTTGTATTTATTTTGCCTGGACTCTCGGAAAAAACCCACCGTCGACAGCGTCGAGGGGACAGCGTCGAGGGCGCCTTCGACGCCCAAGGTAAAAATTGTACAGTTTTGCTCTAGTCCGAATGCGTTCCGATTTTTCTCTATGGATCCAATTGTTATGATGAATCAAGGTTAAATAAGAGTAGTACACAAACTAATGATACTTTCAAATAAAAACTACTATGATCGCAATAAAAGTAAAGATAACTATGGGTTACCTCCCATAAAGCGCTTGGTTTAACGTCGTCAGCCTGACATATTCAGGTGTCATTCAGGTTGACTGGTCATTAAAACCTCTTTAAATTTTGGTCTTTTACCCTCAAAATACAGTTTTAGTCTGTGTCCATTTACTTTAAATCTATTTCTAGTTTTCTGATCTTCAATCTCAACAGCTCCGTAAGTATAAACTTGAGTCACAGTAAAGGGTTCTAACCAACGAGACTTCAATTTCCTAGGGAATAACTTCAGCCTAGTGTTGTAAAGCAAAACTTCTTGTCCTGGTTCAAAGTTCTTTTGGTTGATCTTCTGATCATGCCATAACTTTACTTTTTCCTTATAAATTATTTCGTTATCGTAAGACTCATTTCTTAATTCTTCTAATTCCTTTAATTGTAACAATCTCTTCTTACCAGCATCTTTCAAATTATAATTAAATTCTTTAATCGGCCAATATGCTTTATGCTCCAATTCTGCTAGTAAGTGACAAGTCTTTCCAAAAATTAGTCTGTAAGGAGTCATTCAAATAGGAGTCTTATAAGCAGTTCTTTAAGCCCATAATGTGGTATCCAGTCTAGTGGACCAACTTATTCTACTAGGGTTTACAGTCTTTTCAAGTATTTGTTTAATCTCTCTATTAGAAACTTCAGCTAACCCACTGGTTTGAGGATGATAGGCAGTAGAGATTCTATGAATAATATTAAAATTTTCTGCCAATCTCTGAATATAATTATTCCTAAAATGGGATCCTCCCTTCGTGATAATCATTCCAGGCATTCCGTATCTAGTGAAAATATTTTTCATTAAAAATTTTGAAACACTTTTAGCATCACAACGAGGTAAAGCTTGTGCTTCAATCCACTTAGAAACGTAGTCTAATCCAATTAATATATATAAGTTCCCAAATGAAAAAATAAATGGTCCCATAAAATCTAATCTCCAAACATCAAATATTTCAACTTCTAGCATGAAATTCAGAGGCATTTCATTTCTTCTAGATATATTGCCTACTCGTTGACATCAATCACAAGCTTTTATGTATCTATAAACTTCTCTAAAGATAGCAGGCCAATAAAATCCAGCATGTAAACTTTATAAGCAGTTTTATCAATCCCAAAATGTCCTCCAAATTCAGAATCATAACATTTTTGAATGATTAGCTCAGTTTTTTCATAAGGCACACATCTTCTCATAATCAGATCCTTACATTGTTTATATAAATAAGGCTCATCCCAAAAATATGCTTTCGCATCATGAATGAATTTCCTTTGGTGTTGCAATGTCAACATATGTGGCAAAATATCACTTACAATATAGTTAATAATATCAACATACCATGGTATTTTCCACTCATTAATATTATAAAGTTGTTCATCAGAGAAACTGTCTGTAATTTCATTGTTGGTGTCAGATAATTCATGATTTTCTAATCTTGACAAATGATCAGCAAT
This sequence comes from Phalaenopsis equestris, assembly GCF_001263595.1. Lineage (NCBI taxonomy): Eukaryota > Viridiplantae > Streptophyta > Magnoliopsida > Asparagales > Orchidaceae > Phalaenopsis > Phalaenopsis equestris. The sequence continues at coordinate 32,341 of NW_018235241.1, forward strand.
TTGATTATCA
>NW_018235241.1:33165-36530 GCF_001263595.1 Phalaenopsis equestris
CTAAAAAGGGTAAAGGGAAGTGATCTTTCCTTGTGGCAGTGTTTAATTTTCTATAATCAATGCAAATACGCCACCCAGTAACTTGTCTGATAGGTATTAATTCGTTATTTTATTTTATTTCAATGGTCATTCCTCCTTTCTTAGGAACACAATGAATTGGACTTACCCACGCACTATTTGAAATAGGATATATAATTCCAGTGTCTAAACATTTCAAAATTTCTTTCTTAACTACTTATTTAATAATTGGATTCAATCTCCTTTATCGATAAACTCTTGGTTTATATTGTTCATCTAATATAATTCTGTGCATACAGATCGAAGGACTGATTCTTTTAATATCAGGTAAGGTCCAACCAAAAGCTTTCTTATATCTTTTCAATGTATCTAACAGTCTTTGCTCTTGCAAATCATTTAAATCTGAAGATATAATTATATGTAATGTAGATGAGTCTCCCAGAAACACATACATCAAATGACTCGGCAATATTTTCAACTCATGTTTAGGTGGTTTTATAATTGACGGACTAGATTCTTATCAGTATTTTTTGTAATATCTAGCATCTCAAATCTTTTCTGAATATGATCTAATTCTTCATTTTCTAATTCATCCAAAATAACTTCATCACTTTCTTCAAATTTTTCTTTCTCTTCAAATTTTTTTTAAAATGTTCATTCAATAGATGTTCACAAATTTCCATGCGAAAACATTCATTATCTCTTTCAACAACGGGTTATTTCATAGATTTCGCAATGTTAAATGTCACTTCTTGATCGTTAACTCTCATAGTTAACTCTCCTATTTGAACATCTATCATAGCTTTTCCAGAAGCTAAAAATGGTCTCCCTAAAATGATAGGTGTTTCTTTATCTTCCTCCATATCTAACACAATGAAATCCACAGGAAAGATAAATTTATCCACTTTTACTACACATCTTCTAAAACTCCTTTAAGATATGTAACTGAACAATACACTAATTGAAGAGTTACAGATGTAGGTGAGACTTCTCCTAATCCTAATCTTTTGAAAATTGATAGAGGCATAAGATTAATGCTGGCTCCCAAATCACATAAAGCTCTTCCATAGAATGTTTTACCGATAGCACACGGTATAGTGAAACTATCAAAATATTTTAATTTTTCAGGAAGCTTTTTCTGAATAATTGCACTACACTCTTCGCTAAGTGCAACAATTTCATTATCCGTGAACTTCCTTTTCTTGTTCATAATATCTTTCATAAATTTCACATAATGGGGCATTTGCTCTAAATATTCTGCGAAGGGAATAGGGAATATTCACCGTTAACTTCTTAAGAATTTCTAAAAACATAGAGAATTGTTCATTCTATTTGTGTTGCTTCAATCTTTGAGGAAACGGTGGTGGAGATTTCTCCACAGTAATTTTCATTGGTGTAAGTGGATATTCTAAATCTGGGTATTCATGATCCTTTTCTTTCTCAGTATCCACTTTCTCTTTTTCAGTTTCTGTTTCTTTCTGTACTCTCATTTTCAATTCTTTTCCACTTCGTAATTATATCGCTTTTATCTGTTCTTTTCCTTGATCTTTAGGATTTGGTTTCACAGTACTAGGAAAAGTTCCTAATGTTCGGTTAATAAGCGCAGTAGCGATATGCCCTAATTGATTTTCAATATTATTAGTAGCAGTTCCTTGATTTTGTAATTGACTTCCTTGAATTTGTAATTGATTTTCTTGATTCTGCAATTGTTGACCCATGTTTAATATCAGTTCTTCCATAGACAACTTCTTCTCCTTAATTTAAGTGTTACTGTTAAATTCTGGTGAATAAGAAGGTCTATAGTTAGCATTTCCTTGGTTGGATGAATTTCCTAATGGGTTCACTGGATTGTTTTCCCATTGTTGATTTGTAGAAGAGTTGTTATTCCAATTAAAATTTGGATGATTCTTCTAACATGGGTTATAATAGTTCGAATAAGGGTTGTTGGGTATATTAATAGCATTTAAAGTCTCATATGAAGGTTGAACATTCACAAAATGCCCAGATGAATTCTCTTCCATCATAGGAGGTGTTAGAGAATAATTCATTCCATAATGATCTAATTTCTTTGATATTGCAGCAATTTACGAAGCTAACATAGATATCGCATTAGAAACATGGATAGCCATTGAAAATTATTGGTAGCATCTCTTCTATTAACGAATAAGCCTCATCAAAAGGTTTTGACATTAACGAACCACCAGCCGCAACATCTATAATCGATCTAAGTGATCCCACTAATCCATTATAAAAAGTTTGAATTATCAATAAATCCAGTAACGAATGATGAGGGCATTTCCTAAAAAGATCTTTAAATCTCTCCCAAGCTTCGTATATTGACTCTCCATCAAGCTGACAGAACGATGTTATGTCATTTCTAAGTTTAGCAGTTTTGGATGGAGGGAAATATTTGGATAGAAATTTCTGTGAAAGTTCTCCCCAAGTTCTAATAGATCCTGGTCCTAACGAATTTAATCACATCTTAGCCTTATCCCTTAGTGAAAAAGGAAAAAGTCTAAGTCTAACAACATCGTTTGAGACTCTGTCATATTTAAAAGTAGCACACAGTTCTAAAAAACTAGCGATGTGTAAATTAGGATCTTTATTTGGTGTACCTCCAAATTGATTATTTTGTACTATTTGGATAATAGCAGGTTTAAGCTCAAATGAATTAGTAGCTACATCAGGATTTGAGATAGATAAGTGAATTTCATCTGCTGTAGGATTTGTATAATCTCGTAGGGGTCTTGGGTGGTGTTCATTTTCTCTTCCTTGATTGTTCATGTTATTTTCCATTGTATCAAAATTTCTAGGTTCTCTTCTCACTCTTCTAATTTTTCTAACAGTGCTTTCTAATTTCTAATTCTGAATCGTAGGGTCTGAATCGTAGGGTATAAGATTTTCAGGTCCAAATTTATGCCTACAATTTGAAATCAGTACACTGTAATATCACTAAGTAAATATGAAAAAAAGTTACAATTCAAGTAAAAATTTTCTAATAATTCTAATTTGTTCGTTACTCTAATTGTGATTTTTTTTTACTCACTCCCTACAACGGCTCCAAAAACTTGACCGTGACTTTATATATGCTTAAAAATATAAGTAATTAATACTGCTGCTAAAAGATTTAATTCCTCGACAACTGTACCAAAACTTAATAACAATTATAAATTCAATAAATATGGACGTAATAAATATTAAAAAATTATAAAGTCACACTTATCAACGCAAGTATACATATCGCTCAAGTAATATAGGGCTGTAATGGAGTCCTAGATATCAATCCCACAGGGAGTAATATTAGAACTACAAACTAAGACTTTAGAAAAGCAATACTTTAATCACAA
>NW_018235241.1:37341-47162 GCF_001263595.1 Phalaenopsis equestris
TTTCTTTACATCACACAGAATTCCTCTTCGAAGCGGCAAGGAGGAAGAAATCTCTCACTTTCCCTCCACTCTTACAATCTCTTGAAGAATTCCTCACAATTTAGACTCTACACTTTTTTCACACTTCAATTTTGAGTCTCCATCAACCTTCAGGACATTTCGGACCTCTAGAGTCCCCTCAATTTTTGGCCAAAATCTTCTTTTAAACTTGTGGATGAGCTTTCCCAAGAGTTGCCTAAGCATCCCTTCAAAATCTGTCCTCATCCAAAGCCTAGTTGGACATAACTATCGAGCTCGCCGTCGGCAGCCTTGAGGGCACCGTCAGCGGACCTTCTTAATGAATTAATTCTAGAGTCTAAGGAAAATCTCGCCGCTATCGACGGAGTCGATGGCGCCTTCGGTGCCCTAGTTTAATTCTTCACATTTTGGTCCTTTTCACTCCAAATTTGCTCCTTTTTGCATCTTTTTGCTTCAATGACCCTATTTCGTCATTCCTGCAACAAAACATCAAAAATACCTTTCTTTAAAGTGCAATATCATCTAAAATAATATAAAATAGGTATGAAAATCTCAACATATTTTCCTTTGGTCAACCACCACTGAAAGAGAGTTATTAGCCATTATGTATGCTTTTGATAAGCTTAGGACATATCTAATTAGAGCTAAATGTGTTGTGCATATTGACCATTCAAATATTAAATATTTGATGCAAAAGGAGGATGTGAAACTAAGATTAATTAGACCGGTACTTCTGATGAAAGAGTTTGATTTTGTAATAGTTGATAGGAAAGAGATTAATAACCAAATTGTTGATCATTTATCTATGCTAGAACAAGAAGAAATACTTGACATGGAAAAAGAAATTAATGAAAATTTTCTTGATGAGCAAATTTATACTGTAGAAGGATAAGAAATACCTTGGAATTGTGATATTGTAAATTATATTGTTAGTGATGGATTAACAAAAAAATAAGAAAATATATTCATTCACGATAAAAACTCTTATTTTTGAGATGACCCCTATTTATGTAAACAATGAAAAGATTTTGTAATGAGACGATGTGTGCCTTACAAAGAAATTTACAAAATTTTGCAGAAATGTCATGATTCTAAATTTGGAGGACATTTTCGGAATGATAGAACTGTTCCTAAAATTTTGTAATTTAGATTTTATTGGCCTAATTTATTTAGAGATGTTAAATGTTTCAAAATAGATTGAAACAATCATTTTACCTTAATTTGATGCTCAGAGTGTTTCAAAATTTTTAATTAAAAATATTTTTACAAGATATAGAATGCTTAGAGTAATCATTACTGATGGAGGATCTCATTTAGAAATATTACAATTGCAAGATTGGTCAACAAATATAATATAATACATAAAATTACAACTTTTTATCATCTTTAGACAAGTGGTTTAACATAAGTATCTAATCGTGAAATTAAGAGAATTTTGGAAAAATGTGTCAATCCTAGTAAGATGGATTGGTCTGTTAGATTAGATATTACATTATGGGCATTGATGTGCCTAAAAATGTGCTATTTTTTATGTTATATTTTATAATAATATTACACTTTAAAGGTATGTTTTCTTGTGATTTTGGTTGTAGAAACATCAAATTGAAGAATTTGGAGTGATTGGAGCAAAAGAAAAAAATAGGACCAAAACGGAGCAAACTAGAGAAAATCAGGTCGAACCAGGGCATATCAGAGCCATAACGACTGAAACAAGGGACTTAAGCTCCTGTGCCCGGTTCTTAAGCACCTAAAATGATGCTTAGACACCACCCGATAGAGAGTAGGGGCTTAAGCATAAAAAATTATTTTCAACATATATTCTAGAATATACAACCGATTTGGACGATTTTAGAAGCGATGCTTTGTGCAACTCTTGGGGAATTCGTTGAAAATGAAAGATGAGTCTTTCTAGAAGGATTTGGGGCAGTGCTTTGAAGAGGCACTTGAGGCACCATTTGGAAGATTCAAAAAATATGGACATTTTTGAAGAGACACTTAAGAATCTCTTGAGAAATTATAAATAAGGCTTGAAAATGTTCTTAAAATGACTCTTGGACTCTTGTACTAATTGGAAGTAGAGAATAAGACTTGGATAAGAAAAAGAAAGCTTGGACGTGAGTCTCGAGTGGGGCGACAAGGTGAGAGAGAAAGAGAGAGCGAGAGAGTAAGAGATTTCTTCTTTCTGTTCACTTTTTTCTTGGTGAGGATTGTAAGGAGATTTCATTTGTTATACAAGGAGAGTTTGAAATCCATCTAAGATAAATATTTTCTTTATATTATGATTTGAATCTAGTACTTTATTTGTATGGTTTTAAAGTCTTATTCAATGAAAAGCTTTTGTTGTTTCTTCATGTGTAGTGAGTAGTTTTCCTTACTTTTTCCTCTTATAATGAATTAATATGCATGTGTAGGATAGAGAATTAAGTAGAGTGAGAATATATTGTAATGATTTTACATTATTCTTCATTTACATGTAAACTTGATCAACTTGCATGCTAAAATCCGTTGTGAGAACATGTAAGATCCGTGATGGTGTTATCTCAATCAATTGTGGTAGAATCACATGAGATTGTATGGATGAGAATGTAGTCCATGTGGTTGAGTGCAAATAAACAAAGAAATAATTTTTGATGGGTGTAGAATTAAAGGATTTTAGAGAGACAGGCTAAAGCCCCATGATTTGGTCTATTGTTTTAGGTTTTGATGCGAGATGATCCTTACATATACACAATATCAGGATCAAATTTTTGGCACCGTTGCCGGGGACCACAACATTTGATCTTTACTTTTAGGAGAATTTAAGTTGAAGTAATTAGGCTTAGACATAGAAAACTGTAGTGTCTTAAAAACTATTTTTTGTGTGAAAAATGGTTTTGTATGAGAAAGTGTTGTGCAAAAACTGTTTGTGTGAAAATAAGGTGTTTGTGAAAATATTTTGTTGTGTTGAATAAATTTTTTATTTTATACATCTAATTGTTAATGTATTGTTTGTTGTGTTGCATATGCAAAATAAAGGATCTACATAACTTGTGTCTTATGATCTTGAGTTAGAAAAAAGGAAAAAAAAATAAAAAAATAGAAAGGACTTGGAAAATTAGAAATGGATATGGAAAACATTCAAAATATTAACTTAGAAAATCATCATAAATCATTGAGGGATTATGTAAATTCTATGACATTCAAAATTATACAAATCACTGTTGTAGAAGCTAACTCGTTTGAAAATAATCCTACGATTATCCAATTGGTGCAGAACAACCAGTTTGGGGGAACTCCTTTGGAGGATCCCTATATACACTTATCAAGTTTTCTAAAACTTTGTGCTACATTTCGTTATGATGGCATGTCAGACGATGCTGTTAGACTAAGGCTTTTTACTTTCTCACTAAGGGATAAGGCTAAAATGTGGTTATACTCATTAGTACCTGACTCTATTTAAAATTGGGAGGAGTTAACTCAGAAATTCCTAGCTAGGTATTTTTCACCTTCAAGGACTACTAAACTTAGAAAAAATATTATCTCATTTTGTCAGTATAAAAGGGAATTAAGATACGAAGCCTAGTAAAGATTTAAGGAACTCTTAAGAAAGTGTCCACACCATGCTCTGCCTAGTTGGTTAATCATTCAAACTTTTTATAATGGGTCAGTAAAATCCCTTAGGTCTAATTGACACTGCCGCTAGTGGATCATTATTGTCAAAACCATTTGATGAAGCATATGCGTTAATTGAAGAATGAAAAAACGGCCACAAATGAATTTCAATGGATCCTAAAAAGGTAGGATACAGATGCAATTGCAATTTTTGCATTTCAGGCTGCTGCAATATTAAGGAAGTTGGATCAATTTGAAATGAATCAGCCTCAATTTTCTCCAGTAAGTGAGGAAAGTTCATTAGGGTATAGGATTGATTCTAACTTATATATGAGACTTTAAATACCATAAATAACCCATATTCTAACTTTTACAGCCCAGGCTGGAAGAACCATCCTAATTTTAACTGGTATCATACTATTACGGGTGGAAACTAACAATGGGAAAATAATAATGCAATTTTTATGGAAGTTAGAATAATCAGGGGAACACAAACTATAAACCTTTATATCCACCAAACTCTAACAATGATCAACAATTTGAGGATAAGAAGATGTCTATAGAAGATGTGGTATTGTAAATGGGAAACTAGTTGCAAGGTCAAAATGATGCGATTAGAAACATAGAGAATCAAATAAGAAAAATTGCTAATTCACTTAGCAATAGACCCCAAGGAACACTTCTTAATAACACTGAGATCAATCCAAAAGAGAATAATAATGAGCAAGTAGAAGCTGTCCAATTAAGAAGTGGAAGAGAGATAGAGGATGTCGTTAAAAAAGAGAAAGAAGTTGTGAGAGAAATAAAGGAAACTCAAAGACCTGAAGAACGTGTTTCTGAGGATCTATAAAAATTAATATCTCCAACTAAAATCAATTTAAATAGACCACCACCTCCATTTCCTCGAATACTAAGACAACATGAGTTGGATAAAAAATTTTCAATGTTCATGGAACTACTTAAGAAGTTAATGAGAAATATTCCTTTTGCTGAAGCTTTGGAATAGATGTCAAGTTATGCAAAGTTTATGAAATAGATATTAAACAATAAAAGGAAGTTTGAGGATTATGAGATAGTTGCACTAAGTGAGGAGTGCAACGCTATACTTCAAAAAAAGCTTCCTCATAAACTTAAAGATCCTTGTAGCTTAACAATTCCTTGTACAATTGGAGAAAGTTTTTGTCGAAAAGCTTTATGTGATTTAGGATAGAGCATTAATGTGATGTCTTTATCTATATTTAGAAGGTTAGGTTTAGCTGATATTTCTCCCACTTCTGTAACTCTTCAGTTAGCTGACCGATCTATCATTTATCCAAAAAGCATTATAGAAGACGTGCTTGTTAAAGTGGATATATTTATCTTTCTTTTGGACTTTATTGTATTAGTTATGAAAGAAGATAAAAAAAATCTAATTATTTTGGGGAGACCTTTTCTTGTTACTGGAAAAGTGATACACCAAAATAATATACTATTTAAAGTACCTATTTTATACTTATTTTTGGTGGTATTGCACTTTGAAGAAGGGTAATTTTGTGTTTTTGTTGTAGGTATATCATTTTTAGGCATTTGGAGAAAAAATGACAAAAGAAAGAAATTTGGAGCCAAAATAATGAATTTTGGGATTCTGGCACATGATGGACCAGATTGGCACACGATGCGCCAAAATCCAGAGAACTAGCACATGAGGCACTAGATCATCGGATGATGCACCATGGATGAATTTTTGAAATTAAGGCGGTTTGAGACGTATTTGGCGCAAATTTTCAAAGGGACACCTGTTCTACATACCTCTTGGTGTAATTAAATGCATCTAGAAAGTTTGGAAGGTTCTTTTATGAAGGGATATGACCCTTGGATCAAATGACACATCTTTTGAATTCAAAAGAGTTGACTTTTAGAAGAAACTTTGAATTATTTTTCAAAGGAGACAGCTGATACACCTAAAATATATAATTTTTTATACACATTTTTATACCTATTTTTGAGATATTGTGCTTTAATGGAAGGTATTTGTGTGTTTTTTCTTCAGGTACAACTAAAAAGGTGAAAAATGGTAAAAGGAGTGAAAAGGGATCAAATATGGAGCAAAAATGAAAAAATGGTGCAAAAGTATTTTGGCGCATAAGCGCCAGATCCAGTGCTTAAGCTTCCGTGAAACAGAGAAGGCCGTGCCTAAGTGCCAGAGGCCTCGCGGTTAAGCGCTAGTGACAGTTACTTGACGGGTTAATTCATTTTGACAAATTTTGAAGGGACATTTGAGGCACTTATTGGATAAAGAGGGTGGTTATAACCATTAGAAACAAAAATATGGTGGCATCCATTCAAGAATACATCGAATTTGGACACATTTTGAAGAGATAACAAGACACCTCTTGGAAAACTATATAAAGAGAGGATTGGGACTTTTTGAGGGGCTGCTTCTAGTCTCTTTAAGTTTTTTTAAGATTATTCCTTGCTTTGATTTCTGGGAGAGACTGTAAGACGCCAATATCTATCTTTATTTTTGTTTTAGTTTCTAGTTTTTGAGAAGTTTCTAGTTTTTGAGCTAGTTTTTGAGAGTTAAGAGTGTTGTAAGAAGAGAAGAGATTCGAAGGAACTTCAAGTGCTTGGTGGAGGATTTGAGATAAGTTTTTATCTTTTTGTTACTCTTTGGTTGTTACTATTTGGTTTTAATTGAGACTTCTTGTTGGTTTGACAATGATTTCTGCTTTTAAACTAAAGTGTTTTTTTATTTTCTCCATGAATTTTGAATAGTTTTCTTTATCTTTTTCCTTAAAATGATAAGTAAATAAAGTATTTGATAGAAGTTGTGGAGAGTATTGATTTTTAATATTAGAATAAGTTGTGATGATTTAACTCCATGTACTTCATTTACTTCTTGATTTAGCCTATCAAGATGTTAAAATTTATTGTGAGAACATGTAAGAACTGAGATGGTATTGTCTCAGTCAACAATTGGAAAGAATCACATGAGATTGTATGGATAAGAATGTAATTCATATAATTGAGTGCAAATAAATAGTGAAAAAATCTTTGTAGGTTGTAGAGTTAGAGGACTTTAAAGTGACAGGTTAAAGCCCCCAACTTGGTTTATTGTTTAGGTTTTGATACGCAATGTTAGCCACCAGGTGGAGGGAATCAAAGGAACTCTAGAGTTAGAGCTGATATATTCCCTACATAGTTGGTCTTCAGAACTATTCAAAATTTAAATTAGCCAATGTTCCTTATAACATCTCTAGTAACGGTAAAGAATAATATTGTTCCTATTTGGCACAACACAATTTTTCATACTTTTACAACATAATTCCTACACTTATTACTAATTCATGAAAAGAAAAAAGATATTTTCATATCATATTCAGTGCTTCTTATCTTATAAAAGCTCAAGTTACCTTTAGAATTTGTTATTATATTATCAAAATATTAAAACTACCAAAAAGATTTGAACTTTATTTACTGTGATAATATCTTTAGTTCAAGTAATTATTTTTTTGAAATAAAAGTTTATTACTTATTATTGCATATTGTGACCAATTCTTGTGAGTTTAATATTCAGGGCTTAATCAAAAAGTCCTATATAAATGAAGGGTGGCGGCTGGTTCCTCTGTTGCTCTGCTAGGGTTTCGGCACAATGGCTCAACTTGCTGCTGTAGATGGCCTAATCTTTGCTATGACTTTTCTTTCAATTGGATTCCTCTCATCTCATCACTATAACTCGCAAGTTCTAAGATTCTCAAGGCTTTTACATCTTCCCGGGTTCTGGTCTTTTCAAATTTTTTTGTTCCATTGCTTTGCCCGCTGTTTTCCCTTTTATTTGTCTTCTACCTACTGTGGGGTTTGGTTTTTGCTTTGGTGTCTCACTAGCAGTTTGACATCTTTGGGTCAACTATTTTCTAAAAAGGTTTTCCTTACTAATTCTATTGCTTAGCCTCATTGTTTTCTGCTTCCCTTTGTTTAGTTGTTTGCTTGGAGTCTTCTACCTATTGTGTGGTTGGACTCTTGTGGGTTTCACTGGTCGTGGACTGCTTTGGGTCAATCTATCTCTGATAAACTTATCAGTGATGTCAGACCCATCTCCAATTGATATTTCCACCAATATTCAGTGGGCCAAAGCTACTTTTGCTGACATTGTTGGGAAATGTTAGGAGATAGTTCAAAATCCTGATGATTTGGTTTTTCCTCAAGAATATCCTGAGGGTAATGACCCTCTTTTCAAACCCATATGCAAGAAAAGTGGGAAATTGGCTATCTATTTTACTGAGGAGGACCATAATGGTCTGACTAAATGTCAAAAATTCACCTTAATTGGTAAATTTCAACTTGGCCATCATAAGATGGAATCTGTGAGAAGATATTTTGATGGACTGAAATTCAAAGGGGTCTGGAAAGTAGGACTACTTGATGGTAGGCACATACTCATTAATCTCTCAAGGGAGGAAGACTATTCTAGAATTTTTTTCTAAACAATCTATCTTGATTGAAGGAATCTCAATGAAGCTTTTAAAGTGGATTCCTGATTTTGATCCCAACAAAGAACTTCCCAACAAAGAACTTCCCATTGTCCCCATATAGTTTAAGTTACCAGGACTTAAACTTCATTTCTTCAATCATAAAGTTCTTTTCAATATTGGCAAAGCTTTGGAAAGACCTCTGAAATTGGATGCCCCCACTTTCAATTTATTTAGACCTTCTGTAGCCAGGATTTTGGTGGAAAGAAATATTACTCTACCAGCTGTGGAGGAAATTTGGTTAGGCACTGAGCATAATGGATACTGGCAGAAAATCATAGCTGAACAAAGACCTTAGTATTGCCATCATTGCAATATGTTTGGCCACACTGATGAGAAATGCTTTAGACTCCATCCTAACCTCAGAAGGAAGATCCCCAAACCTCTCCCTGAGGAATTTAAATCACATGACACTGAGTTACCTACTGCTGCTGATTGTGCTGTTAATGTGCATGTGTTGCCAGGGACAAGGGCCCATGATGATACTGAACTAGAGCTGCCCCAAGCTATGTCACAAGAGAGTGTGGTACCTAATCCCCAAATTAACCATGAACCATTAACTGAGCACCTTCACCTCATGCTACATTCTACTCAATTTGAACAAACTCTCTGTACTGAACATTCTACACTTCTTGCTGATCAAGAGACTACAACTATTGAGTTACCAGAGGATGACCCTTTGATTTTGCAATTAGCTAGGAATCTTGAAGATGGCTGGCAAGTCCAAAAAACAAAAAAGAAGAAAATGCCTTTGGAATTAATGAATCTACTTCCCTCATCATCTTATTTGGAGGATGCCCCCCTCTTTCTTCTAGCACTATTAGAACTAGGAGAAGAGGAAAATCCACCTCCATTGGTTAATGAATCTACTTTGTTGGAATGTTAGGGGACTTGGAAATCATAAATCCCTTAACAGAATCCTTGCTCTCAATAGGATGTATAAACCTTGGATCATTGCTATACTTGAACCAATGGTCACTAAAAATGTTAACAGATTTGTGAGGAAATTCCCTAGTTTTCAGCTTTTTATAAACACTAACAGTAAAATATGGCTTCTTTGCAGAAAGGAAGTCCTGTGCACTGTTCTTAAAGAGAAAGACCAATTTATCCATTTGAAGCTCAACTTCAGTTACTATCATGATTTTGTTACCTTCATATATGCTGGCTATTCAACAACTGCTAGACTGGATCTTTAACAACAGTTACAAGAGTTCAGTACCTCTATAAAGGATTTCTGGTTAGTGGGGGGTGATTTCAACTGCCTCTCTTCACCTAGTGAGAAGAAGGGTGGGAGATCTCCTGATATCAATCTAATGAACACTTTCAATGACAATATTCAGTCTGCTGGCATTTTTGATTTGGGGTTTACAGGCCCTAAATTTACTTGGAGAAGGGGGAAGATTTGGGAGAGGCTTGATAGAGTTTTGGTAAATGATATTTGGTTTAGAGAGTTCCTACATACTTCTGTCCAGCACTTGGCTATGAGTGGGTCTGATCATAGACCCTTACTTACTCAAATATCTTCATCCTCTTCTAAAACTAAAGCTAAATTTAGATATCTTAACATGTGGTCAATGCATGGGGATTTACTCAATCAAGTATCAAAGGCCTGGACTGAGGTTAATCATCACATACCAAGTATCAAGCTTTGGCTTTTACATAAAAAAGTCAGCAAACAACTCACAAATTGGAACTGGGAGGTGG
>NW_018235241.1:47356-77164 GCF_001263595.1 Phalaenopsis equestris
TCTATTATCATGCTTGCATTAATTATAGGAGGAAAAGCAACACAATTCACAAAATCCTTTCTCAGGAGGGTCACTGGATTTCCAATGCTGAGGGAATTGCTAATCATGCTGTACATTACTTTCAAAACATGTTCAGACAAAATTCATCCTCTCACCCAGCCATCAAAGATACACTGTTTGATAAGGAAAGGGAATTCACTAAAAGTCTATCTCTTACTAACATTCCTGATGAAAAGGAAATTTGGGAAGCTCTAAACTCCATGGTTGGCACAAAGGTTGCTGGTCCAGATGGTTTCACTGTTGATTTCTACAAAAAGGCCTGGCTTATTGTGAAGGGAGGTTATTGCTACTGTCCAAAGTTTATCTTGGGGGCTGACCTCCCTAAATACTTTTCCTCTTCTACCATTACACTGGTTCCCAAGGATAAATCTCCTTGCAAATGGGAAGATTTCAGACCCATTAGTCTCACTTCTATCATTTCCAAGATAATTAGTAAAGTCTTGGTTTAAAGATTACAACCTCACCTAAATAAACTCATCTGCAGGAATCAGTCAGCATTCATCAGGGATAGAAGTATTATTGATAATGTGCTTTTGGCCCAAGAATTGGTACTGGACTTGAACAGAATCACTAGAGGAGGCAACTTAATTTTTAAATTGGATATAAAAAAGGCTTATGACACTATGAGCTGGAAATTCATTGAACAGGTTCTTATTGCTAAAGGTTTCTCCCCCTCCTTTGTCTCTCCAATCAACAGATGGCTAACCAATAACTTCCATTTTATCTTCATCAATGGATCTTCTCATGGGTTTTTCAGTGCTTCTAGAGGTATAAAACAAGGTGACCCCCTTTCCCCTACTATTTTTATATTAGATTTTGACTACTTATCCAAATGTTTGAATGAGTTGGCCTCCAGGAAACCCCATTCTCTTTAAAGTCACAGATCTTCCACCTTAATTAATCACTTGGCCTTTGCTGATGACATCATTATCTTTTCAAAAGCTTCCAAAGCTGCTGTTAAATTATTCATGCAGAATCTGGAGACCTTTCAAGAGGGTTCTGGAATGAAATTAAATAAACAGAAGTGCATCTCGATTTTCAATAAGCAATGCAAAAATGACTTAAAGTCCTGGGTTACTGATTTCACTGGGTTCAAAAATAGCCACCTTCCTATGAAATATCTGGGGGCATTTTATATCAAAGGAAGAGCTAAGAACATTCAATTTGATCACATAATTGATAAGGTCCAAAGCAAATTGCAAGCATGGGAGAATACCTTTTTATCCAATGAGGGAAGGATCACACTCCTCAAAAGTGTTCTATCTGCTATTCCATCCTATCTACTGCAAATGAACATCCTGAAAAAGTCTTCTCAGAGATTATTAGAAGGGATCTTCAATAGATTCCTATGGGCTGGCCATAGGAAGCAAAAACACTGGACTTCTTGGGCTAAGGTGTGTAAAACCTTTGAGGATGGTGGGTTAGGCTTCAAGTCTTTCTCCCAAATTATGCACACTAACTTCTGCAGAATTTGGGTTAAATTTAGATCTCAGTCCTCCCTTTGGGCTGAATTCCTTTGGGGCAAATATTGCAAGCATCAACACCCCACCCAACTCTCTGTGGGGTTAGGGGATTCCCTCATTTGGAAAAGGATGTTAAAGGTTAGGAAGGATGCTGAATAATTGTATGTCAGGGAGATTGGTGAGGGCTTGGTAAACATCTGGTGGAATAATTGGTCTTTGGAAGGCTGCCTTCTTCAAGATCAGAATGCCCCAGCTGCTCCATTTCTTGTAAAAGACATCTGGGTTCATGGCAAGTGGAATCTTACTCCAAATCTTCCTTTCTGCAGCCCTTCTTAACTATACAATATTCAGAAACTGTTTGTAAACCTTAGAGTTAAAGACAGAATAGCTATAAAAAAGAACTCTATCCCTTCTCAGCCTCCTCAACTGGTGGTACACTGGGGCCGTACAATCTGGAATAAATTCCTCACCCCATCCATGTATTTTTTCATATGGAGACTCTTCTTAAAATTGATTCCCACTGATGATATATTGAAATTGAAGGGTCTGAGGGGACCTTCTAGATACAATTTCTGCCTGTCCCAAGAGGAAACAATTACCCATCATTTCTTCGCCTGCCCTTGGGTACAGGAAGTTTGGTCTTTTATGAATAGTAAACTCAAGACCCCAACAATGAATCTAACATGGAAGGTTTTTTATAATTGCTGGTCTGATTGGAGGGGATTCAATCTTAGAGGGGATTCAATCTTCAGGAAATCCCCAACATTGTGGCTTGGTTTGTTTGGATGGCTAGAAACCAGGGAAAACGTGAAAAAACCTCCCATCTAGATCCTATGAGGGTGGGTCTCAATTGTATTGCTTTTATACAAAAACTGATCAAACTTAAAAAGTTTGAGGCTGTGTTGGAGATGGGCCCTTCTCTCGAGCCACACACTATCAAAATATTGGAAATTTGTTGGACTCTCCCAAAGCTTGGATGGATCAAAATAAACACTGATGGTAGCCCCAAATCTCAATCCGCTAGTATTGGTGGTGTATTCAGGAATCATGAGGGGAGATGTATCTTATTTTTTCAATCTCCTGTTAAAGCCTTAGACTCCCTTGAAGCAGAATGTCAAGCTATTTTTTGGGCAATCACTTTAGCCAGATCTTGCCATTTTGACCAGCTATGGGTAGAATCTGACTCTTTATATTAACATTATCCATGGTTCTTGTGATACCCCATGGAATTTAATCAGCTGGATCTCTGGTATTCATCAATTGCTTAAGTTTTGCTCCACCAAGTTCTCCCATATCCACAGAGCAAGAAATAGACCCTCAAATTGGCTTGCTAGAAGGGGTCTCTGTACTAAAGAACCCTTAGTGAGCAGAAGGATTCCTCCCCCACTGAACTTTCTTTTATCTAGTGATCTGTTGCCTCTCCCTTATATCAGATAACACCTATTGTTATTTTTTGAGAGGTTGCCTTCCTTTCTATAGGCCCTCTCCTGGCACCTTTTTTCATTCCCTCTGTATTTTGGCTTTGTTTTCATTAATGAATTGGAGCTTGGCTCCTTACTAAAAAAAAATAAAAAAATAAAAAAAATATATATATATATATATATATAAGAAGAGAATTGTGTAAATAAAAGCGACTAGGAAAATCACTTGGAAGCTTGAAAGCCCAGCCGGAGCTTCTTGAGCCTTCTCCTTCGTTTTTTCCAGTTTATATATATATATATTAAAAAGTTGAATTCTTATTTTCTCTAGGATCAAGTTTTTGGTCCTGTTGCAAAGTAGGAAATATAAGTGAAGAATATAATCGCCTACATTGTTATACTGTTGCATATAAACAGTCAGAATCAAGTTTTTGGCGCCATTGCCGGGGATTGAAATTAAGAAAATTAAAAATTTGGTTTGCAATTTAGATTTACATTAAGATTTCAATTGAAATCGGGATTGAAATTAATAAAACTTAAATTGTAATTTAATTTTAAAAAAAATTCTATTTTTAGAAAGCCTAATTGAAAATTTAAGAATTTTTATAAGAATATTATAGTTTTGTATTTTTATATTAACTATCTTATGTTAGTGTAGCGTAGTTCAGGTTCTCAAGGACTAGTGCCCTACAATTTTGAATTAGAAAGAACTATTAAGAAAATTAGAAAAAAACAAAAAAAATTAAGAACTTAAAAAAATCTAAAAAAATACAGAAATGACAGATCAAAATAATCAAAATACTAAAATTCATCAAGAAGATAGACCATTAAGAGATTATGCTAACCCTACGTTAGATGAACTTCATTGTAGCATTCAAATACCTACTATAGTAGCTAATTCATTTGAGTTTAAACCTGCTATTATCCAAATGGTATCAAATAATCAGTTTGGGGGATCACCAACTGAAGATCCAAATTTACATCTTGCCAATTTCTTAGAATTGTGTGCTACATTAAATACGATTGTATACCATATGACACCATAAGACTTATATTATTTCCTTTCTCACTGAGGGATAAAGTTAAGATGTGGTTACATTCTTTAGCACCTGGATCTATCATAACATAGGGTGATTTAGCACAAAAATTCCTTGTTAAATATTTTCCACCATAAAAAACTGCAAAGCTTAGAAATGATATTACATCTCTTAATCAGTTTGAATGGGAATCTATTTATGAAACATGTGAATGATTTAAAGAACTCTTAAGAAAGTGTCCACACCATGATATACCAGATTGGTTAATAGTTCAAACTTTTTATAATGGATTAGCTAGGTCTCTTAAATCTATTATCGATGCCGCTGCTAGTGGTTCATTGATGTCAAAACCATTTAATGATGCTTATGCTTTAATTGAAGAAATGACTACCAATAATTTTCAATGGCCTTCTGAGTGGGTAAATCTTAAAAAAGAAGTCAATATTCATGAATCTGATGCATTTACTATGTTAGCAAATCAAGTTGCTGCAATTTCAAAGAAGTTAGACCAATTTGGAATGAATTTTTCTCAATCAATTTTCGTGATTGAAGAGAATTCATTAGGCCAAATGGTAGATTCTCAAGCATCAGTAGAGACTTTGAATGCCATAAATAATAAGCCAAATAACCCATATTCAAATTATTATAACCCAAGTTGAAGAACCATCCTAATTTTAACTGGAATAAAACTTCAGCTGGTAATAATCAATAATGGAGTAGCAAGCAAGTAAACCTATTGCAAAGCTGGAACAACCAAGGGAATAATAATAATAGATCTACTTATCCTCCAAGTTTCAATAATAATCTACAATTTAAGGAGAAGAGATTATCTATACAAAGAAGTGGTTTTACAAATGGGAAATCAGTTGCAAAGTCAAGGAGCTACAACTAGAAATATTGAGAGAAATATTGAGAAAATAACAAATTCATTAAGTACTAGATCTCAAGAAACACTTCCTAGTAATACTGAAGTAAATCTGAAAGACTAAAATAAAGAGCAAGTAAAAGTTGTTCAACTTATAAGCGGAAGAGAGTTGAAGGTAGGGTTCAAAAAGAAATTGAAATAGAGAGAGAGAAGAAATTGAAGAATGAAGAAATTGAAGAATCAAAAGAGAAATTGAAGAATCAAAAGAAGACGCTTCGAAAGGTTCTAAAAGACCTATTTCTCTGTTAAAAATTGATTTAGAGAAACAACCACCTCCATTTCCTTAGAGACTTCATCAGCAGAAGTTGGATAAACAATTTTCAAAATTTTTGAAAATATTTAAGAGGCTTACAATTAATATTCCATTTGCTGAAGCCATAGAACAAATGCCAAGCTAAGTAAAATTTATGAAGGATATTCTTAATAAAAAAAAAGAAGTTGGAAGATAATGAGACTGTTACATATAGTGAGGAGTGCAATGCTATAATTTAAAAAAAAAACATTGTGAAAAGCTAAAAGATCCTGGTAGCTTTACAATTCCATGTGCAATAGGAGACAGATTTTATGGGAAAGCTTTATGTGATTTAGGTGCAAGAATTAACCTTATGTCATTATCAATATTTAAAAGATTGTGATTAGGAGAAATACCTACTACTATAACTCTGCAATTAGCAGATAGATCAATAACATATCCTAAAGGAGTTATAGAAGATTTCCTAGTGAAAGTGGATCAATTTATCTTCTGTGTTGATTTTATTGTATTAGAAATGGAGGAAGATAAAGAAATACCTGTCATTTTGGGGAGATATTTCCTAGCCATAGGAAGAGCATTGATAGGTTTGCAGAAAGGGGAATTAACTATGGGCGTCAATGATCAAATAATTACTTTTAATATTTCAAGATCAATGAAGTATCCTGCAAAAGGTAAAGATGATAAATGTTATAGAATAGATGTTATAAGATATCTGAGTGAATGCCATTTTAAAATAAATTATGAAGAAAAATCTGAAATAAAAGATTCGGAACACAAGCAAGAAGATGAATTATATCAACTTGAAGATCTTTATAAGGAAAATTGAAACTGTGTTCGAGAAAGTTTTAAATTTTGGACCCAACAGAAAAAGATAAATCATTTTGTCCATCAATTGAAAAACTTCCAGAATTTTAGTTGAAATTACTTTCTGATCATTTAAAATATTCATTTTTAAGTGATTCCTCTACTTTACCAATTATAATTACCTCAAAATTAACAATGGAAGAAGAATAAAGATTGATGAAAATTTTAAAAAATTTTAAGAAAGCCTTTGGATTGATAATATCTGATATTAAAGGAATCAGTCCTTCAATTTATATACATAGAATTGATATGGAAGAGAACTGCAAACCCAGGGCTGATCCTCAAAGGAGATTGAATCCTATTATAAAAGAAGTTGTTAAGAAAGAAATTCTAAAGTGTTTAGATGCTAGAATTATCAACCCTATTTCAGATAGTACATGGGGTAGCCAAATTCACTACGCTCCTAAGAAAGGAGGAGTGACTGTAACTTTAAATGAACATAATGAGTTAATACCTACTAGACAAATCATAGGGTGGTGAATATGCATTGATTATAGAAAACTAAATCTCGCCACTAGAAAAGATCATTTTCTACTACCCTTTTTAGATCAAATGTTGGATAGATGAGTTGGGAATAAAAAACTTTTATTTTCTGGATGGATATACTGACTATCACCAAATTGAAATAACACTAAAGGATTAAGAGAAAACAATGACTACCAGTATGTATGGTACATTTACTTTTAGAACAATGCCCTTTAGTTTATGTAATGCCCCTACTATATTTCAAAGATGTATAATGGTTATTTTCTGTGATTTAATTGAAAAAAGGATTGAAGTATTTATTGATGATTTTTCAGTGCGTGGAACTTTATTAAATTATGTTTAGAACATTTATCAAAAGTTATTAAGCACTGCAGAGAAACAAATTTAGTTCTTAATTGGGAAAATGGTCAAATTATGGTAGCAGAAGGAATTGTATTAGGACATCAGACATCAGAAAATGGTATGGAAGTAGATCTTGCAAAAATTCAAGTGATCACTAATTTACCTTATCCAACCAATTTAAGGTTAAGGGAAATTAGGAGTTTTTTAAGACATGCTGGATTCTACAGACTATATATTGAAAACTTCTCAAAAATTGCAAAGCTTTTATGTCATTTACTGGAGAAAGGCGGAGAAAGATGCAATTTTCTATTTTACTGAAGAGTGCCTAACAACTTTTGAGTTATTAAGAGAAAAAGTAGTCACTGTACAAATTATAGTTTCACCAGATTGAGGAAAACCTTTTGACATGATGTGTGATGCTAGTGATTATGCTATTGGAGCTATTTTAGGACAAAAATATGATAAAATGTTTAAGTAATTTACTATGCTAGTAAAACTCTTAATTAAGCCAAAATTAATTGTACAACAACTGAAAAAGAGTTATTAGTAAAAGTATATTCTTTAGATAAATTTATATCATATTTAATTGGAAATCGATGTGTAGTGCATACAGATCATTTAACTATTAAGTTTAATAAAGAAGAAGGATGCTAAACCAAGACTTATTAGTTGGGTTCTTCTTTTGCAAGAGTTTGATTTTACAATAGTAGATCAGAAGGGAACTAAAAATCAAATTGTTGATCATTTGTCCAGACTTGAATAAAAAAAACCACTCTATTTTGAAATAGAAATTAATGAACATTTTCCTGATGAAAAGTTGTTCAACATTAACGAGTGGCATGTTCCGTGGTATGCCGACATTGTGAACTTTCTTGTTAGTGATATTATACCCTGTGAAATGACATACCAATTGAAGCGGAAATTTATATCTGAAGCTAAGACTTATTTTTTGGATGACCCATTTTTATATAAACAAGGGAAGGATCTGATTGTTCAAAGATGTGTGCCTGTCATAATTCTGATTTTGGGGGACATTTGGGTGTTGATAAAATAACAGTTTTGGTGTTGATAAAACATCATACAAAATTTTACAATCTAGATTTTTTGAGCTACTATCTTTAGAGATGTTAATGATTATATCAAAACTTGTGATAGATGTCAACGTGTAGGCAATATTTCTAGACTAATTGAGAAGCCCCTCAACTATATGTTGGAAGTTGAAATTTTTGATATTTGGGGATTAGATTTCATGGGACCATTTATACCATCTTTCAGAAATTTATATACCGTTAGCAGTGGACTATGTATCCAAATGAATGAAGCTATAACTTTACCTCGATGTGATGCTCAAAGTGTTGCAAAATTTTTAAGAACAAATGTATTTTTTAGATTTGGGATGTCGAGAGTGATCAAAACTGATGGGGGAAGTCATTTCAAAAATGACATAATGGAGATGTTATTAAAGAAATATCATATATATCATAGAATTGCTACTGCGTACCATTCTCAAAAAAGTGGTTTGGCTGAATTATTCAATCATGAAATTAAAAGAATTATGGAAAAATCTATGAATCCAACAAAAATGGATTGGTCAGTCAAACTTGACTATGCTTTGTGAGCTTATAGGACTGCATACAAAACTCCTATAAAAATGTCATATAGGCTAATATTTGGGAAAGCTTGTCATTTACCAGTTGAACTTGAGCATAAAGCATATTGGCCAATTATAGAGTTCAATTATAATTTAAAGGATACTGGAGAGAAAAATTTATTGTAATTAAATGAGCTTGAAGGGATAAGGAATGAATTTTATGAGAGTGCTAAAATTTATAAAGAAAAGATGAAAATTTGGCATGATCGGAGTATTCTTATTAAAAATTTTCAGCCAGGGCAACAAGTTTTACTATATAATGCAAGGTTAAGATTATTTTTAGTCAAACTTAAGTCCAGTTGGATGGGCTCATTTGTTGTGATAAAAGTTTATTCATATGGAACTGTGGATATTAAAGATCCTAAATCTGAGAAAATATTTAAAGTGAATGGTCATAGACTGAAATCCTATTTTATAGGGGATTAACTTAAATTAAATGATCGTATGATGTTGGGTCAATAAGAATAAGCCCTAGTTACGCAGGTTGACGACGTTAAACTAAGCGTTTTGTGGGAGGCAACCCATAGTTATATGTGTATTTCTGTTTTGATTGTTATGTTGTTTTGTTTAATTAAGAAAAATGTGGTAGTATTTTGAATCTACAATGATTTAATAATGATTCTAAGTTAAATTAGTGCCTTTCGATGTGTTAGAATGAGAATTTGGACATTAAGTTGCACAGTGCTAAATCAAGCATCAGTGCTTAAGCTCCAATATTCGGCGCTGAAGCGCAATGATAAAAATCAAGTGCAAATTTCAATTTCTAGAAGATTTAACGGTGAATTAGTTGACTTGAACATGCCATGGCAGTTCTAGGATGTGTCTAGGAGTTATAGAAAGGATTCTGGCCTATAAATAGAAGGGTTTTATAAAGAATTTTTACCACAATTCAAATTCTAACCCTAAAAGTCTAAGAGAAAAAGAGATTTGGAGAAGATGTCTTCATGGGACATAGATTTGAAGAAAAAGGAAGAGGCCATGAGGAAGAAATTCATTAGTTAGAGTGCACAAAAGATGTATAATGGTTTTTTAGCATTAGTATTGAAGGAATAGTATAAAAGATCAACAAAATGGAGGCTAACATTGCTTCAATTGAGACAACGGTAAATAAAGTTAATGCACATCTAGAGCATATTGGATGGAAATTAAAAATGCAATTAAGCCATACCAATTATATAGAGGAAGCGAATAAGACAATGTATCTTAAGCAAAAATGGATTGAAGAAGATTGTATCAGAGTTCGTCACCACCATCCGTTTTATCAACTATATATTCCAAATGCCCATGGAAAGACTAATGAGAGACAAAAATTTGTTCAAACAAATGAAGGATGGAATTTAGTTCTACACTAAGGTTTGCTTGTTATTTTATGTGTTAGTGTTAGGTCTTGTTTTTATTATTTATGTGATTATGTGTTTTATTGTGTAAGTTTGTTTAGTGTTTGTATTTAAGAAATTTTCTCATCCGAGACTCTTTGGAATGAGAATTATGTCTTATATGTTGTTTGTAATAATTCATGAATGAATATAAGTGTTTGTTTGTGAAAACTTTGTGTTATTTTTTACTTCGAATTGAAGTAGTAATATTAGAGAATTTTGAATGAGAGGAGAGTTAAAGAGGAAGAAAATAGTTATTCAAGTGTTATAAGACTATTTAGGGGTGGTTTACTTAGACTAATAGTGCATTTTACTTAAGATCAAAAATATCAAAAATCATGTACTGGCGCTTAAGCGCCACAACCCCACGCTTAAGCGCGAGGCAACCCGAGAAGCAGACACCTAAGCACCAAATATCTGCACTTAAGCGCCGGTTCACGAAAAACTGTTCAAAAAGGGTTAAAAGAGAAAAATAACACAAAAAATTTCCATTTTCACTCCTGCCATGTTCACGATTTTAAGGTTAGGGCAAACTTTATTTCAGAGATTTCTTGGTGGATTCAAGCCAAATTTGCTAGATTTGGATTTCTTGAGGTAAGAGCTTCACTTCAATGTAGAAATATTGGATTTTCATCATATATTTTGAGAACATTTGGAGATACCTGAAAATCACTATTCATGGTGAAAATTGAAGAAAAATCCATGAAAATTACATAGAAATTGTAGTTTAAGCTCATAAGAGTTGAGTTTAGTAGTTTAAACTTGATTCATGGATTTATTTTGGAATTTTTGAAAATTTTAAAAATGGCACCAAGAATGAAGAGGAGCAATGGGAAGTCTCATTTTGATTTAAGTAAATTTGTGAGTTCAAAATCTCAAGATCGATATAGTGATGCTATACAATCATGAAAACTTATACAGGAGCGATTTTTTAAAAATCTGGGAGGACTTGTTGAGGATTTAATTATTTATCAATAGTGGGAACAATTCTGTTATTTTTTTATTGTAGAGGTGATTTCTGTAGTTCAAGAGTTTTATGCTAATCTCCCAGAGGTAAAAAAAGATCAAGTTATGGTTAGAGGAAAATCAGTGTCATTTTCACCAGAGGTAATTAACATGGTTTACCAGTTGCCCCCCGATACTTTGTGTTTTTATTCGAAGTATAGTCCTACTGAGACAAAGTTGGATGAGATTATTTCATATTTGATTGTTGGAAGAGGATTCTGGAAGATTATGAATGAAAGGTGAGTCAACTTTTACACT
This sequence comes from Phalaenopsis equestris, assembly GCF_001263595.1. Lineage (NCBI taxonomy): Eukaryota > Viridiplantae > Streptophyta > Magnoliopsida > Asparagales > Orchidaceae > Phalaenopsis > Phalaenopsis equestris. The sequence continues at coordinate 58,495 of NW_018235241.1, forward strand.
TCAAAGTTAAATGCCACCTCAAAGGCATGGCATTTTTTTATTTCAGCTTGTCTACTTCCAAACAATCATTTCAGTGAAGTTACTAGAGAGAGCAACATTAAATTATTGTATTTAGCAGTTTAAGCCTATCAACATTGGGGCACTTATCTACCAGACTATCATCAATTATTGTACTGCTGCTATTACTATAGGTTTGGAATTTGCTTCCTTAATCTTTTCTTTATGTGAGCAAGCAGAAGTTAGATATAATAGTTGGGAAGAAATGCTGCTACCTTTAAAGCCTATTAGTAGTGTGAATGTGAAATCATATTTGGAGCACTCTATTTTTTGGCTGGAGAGGATGATTTTCACTAAGTTATGGAATGATAACGTCTGCCGCTTCTAGATCTAGACCATCTACATCCAGAAGTCAATCTACTAAATCTCAAGATCAATTATTGAAAAAGATGATGGATGCTATTAATTTTACCACAGGTAAGGTATAAAATCTAGAGAAATGTCACTCATCTTTGGAGAGCCTCATTAGGGGTAACCAAGGAATGGAATTCCCTTCCTATCCAAATATCCTGATTATGAGCCTGCAACTTTCTGGGATAGCGGTGACACTAATGATGATGATGAGGAGGAGGACTAAGGTTTTTTTAAACTGGTAATAAGTTGAAGTACTATATTTTGTGAAGTTGCTAATGTTGTACTATTTATTGTTGTTGTTGTAGATCATTTGCTGTGTTGAGGTGTTATGTTTAATTGTTAATGTAATAGTTGTGTTTTGTGTTTTATTTTTAGTATTGTGATTAGATTTTGTGGTACTAGTTGTGTGAGGTAAGATGTGTAGTGTGCTTTAGTTTGTCGGTATTGAACTTATTTTTGAGTATTAAAAAAGTTAAAAATCTTACTAGCTTTAGTTTTAACTTCAATTTCAAAAATTGCTACCCTGTCTTTTCTTTTATATCAGTGTGTTTGATTTTATGTTGAGATTGTGAAGTCAAATTCAGTGTGTTTGTTTGCTTATATGTTGTTACCCACTACTTAGAAATCTTATGAATCTCTACATATTAAATTAAAATTAAAATGATAAAAATTTGATAAAAAAAAAAACTTCTGTTTTAAATTTTTGTACTTGTATCAATAGGGTGTAAAAATTCATGTAAGCATGTTATTTTAATTTTCATTCATGCTTATATATATCTGATGCTAAAATGTTAAATCTTGTTAACAATTTAAGTTTGGGCAGAATGAAAAATATTTTTAAAACTTGAGTTTTATTTGTTCTCAAATATGTTACAAGTGAATTTGATTTGAAAATAAAAATGATCATGTATATGAAGTTATATTAGGGAAGTAAAATCTTAATTATCAAAATGAGTAAGAAAATTTAGTTAAATGTTTATAAGTGATATAGAAAAATTTAAAGTTGAAAGTTCTTAAATGTAGAAATGTTAAATATTGTGTAACTTTCTTTAGTAGGAGATATTGTACTTTTGAAAAATGTGGAAGGATTAGACCTTTATTTTTGAATCTTAAATTTATTTTATTAAAAATAATTTTCATAAGCTATTATTATATTTTTAAGTAAAAAAAAAATATCAATTATTTACTTTAGGAAGGGAGGAGTGAAATTCAAAATTATTAAAGGCCTATCCAGATATAGTAATCCTTACCTTAAAAAAAAGAAAAAAAAAGAAAAGAAAAAGAATAGAAAAAGGAAATAAAAGGGAGGAGAGGCTTGAAGAATAGTGCCTAATAAAAAAATGGTTCCACATCTGATAGTTTTAAAGTATAAGACTTGGGAACTTCTAAATATTAAGGATATAATATAGTAAGTAAAATTATACTTAAAAAAAATTTTTAAGTGAATGAAATAAAATACCTAAGTTCTATATTTGGAAAATCTACGAGTATTTCTGAATTAGATTAAAAAATCATATTTCTTCACTTTAAAGATTTCTAAACTTTAAGTTGGTCTCATTCACTAGAATTTTTTCTAAATTAGACTACTATAGTTCTAAAAAAAAATTAGAACCTCCTAAAGAAAATCATATACATAATCATACTTATTTGGTTTTTAAAGATTGAAGTGTCACTTGAGGACAAGTAGCATTTTAAGTTTGGGAGATTTTGATACACCTAAAATATTTATTGTTTTTATACACTTTTTTATACCTATTTTTGAGATATTGTGCTTTAATGGAAGGTATTTGTGTATTTTTTCTTCAGGTACAACTAAAAATATGAAAAATAGCAAACTGAGTGAAAATAAATCAAATATGGAGCAAATTTGAAAAAGATGTGCAAAAGTATTTTGGCGCCAAAATGCTAGATGCGGCGCTTAATGCCCGCGAAACAGAGAAGGCCGCGCCTAAGCGCCAGATGCCCCCAGCTTAAGCGCTAGTGACAGTTACTTAACGATTAATTTATTTTGACAAATTTTGAAGGGACATTTGAGGCACCTATTGGTTAAAGAGGGTGTTTATAACCACTAGAAAAAAAAATAATAGTTAAATGACTTGTGAAAGTAGGTATCCTTTGGAGAATACAATGAATTTGGACACATTTTGAAGAGATACCAAGGTACCTCTTGGAAAAATATAAAAAGAGAGGCTTGGAACTTTTTGAGGGGCTGCTTTTACTCTCTTTAAGTGTTTCTTTTAGATTCTTTTTTGCTGTGATTTCTAGGAGGACTGTAAGATGCCAATATCTACCTTTATTTTAGTTTTAGTTTATAGTTTTTGAGAGTTAAGAGTGTTGTAAGAAGAGAAGAGATTCAAAGGAACTTCAAGAGTTTGGTGGAGGATTTGAGATAATTTTCTATCTTTTTGTTACTACATTTGGTTTTAATTGAGACCTCTTATTGGTTTGACAATGATTTATGATTTTAAACTAAAGTGTGGATTTGTTTTCTTTATGAATTATGAGTAGTTTTTCTTATCTTTTTCCTTAAAATGATAAATAAATAATGTATTGGATGGAAGTTGTGGAGAGTAGTGACATTTAATGTTGGAAGAAGTTGTGATGATTTAACTCCATGTACTTCATTTACTTCTTGATTTGACCCATCGAGATGTTAAAATTTTTTGTGAGAACAAGTAAGAACCATGATGGTATTGTCTCAGTCAATAATTAGAAAGAATCATATGATATTGCGTGGATGAGAATGTAATTCATTTGATTGAGTGCAAATAAATTGTAAAATAATCTACGAAGGGTGTAGAGTTAGAGGACTTTAAAGTGATAGGTTAAAGCCCCCAACTTTGTTCATTGTTTTAGGTTTTGATACGCAATGTTAACCCCTAGGTGGAGGGAATCAAGGGAACTCTAGAGTGAGAGCTGGTATCTTCCCTGCCTAGTCGGTCTTTAGAACTATTCAAACTTTAAATTAGCCAATGTTCTTTATAGCATCTCTAATATGGGTAAAGAATAATATTGCTCCTACTTGGCAAAAAATAATTTTTCATACTTCCACAATAGAATTCCTATACTTATTAGTGATTCATGATAAGAAAAAGGATATTTCATATTCAATTCTTCTTATCTTACAAAAATTCAAGTCTTTAGAAGTTGTTATTATATTGTTAAAATATTAAAAATACCAAAAAGAATTGAACTTTAATTACTATGATAATACACTTAGTTGAAGTAATTTTCTTTTTGAACTAGAAGTTTATTACTTAATAGTGCATATTGTGAGCAATCATTGTGGGTTCGATATTTGGGGCTTAATAAAAAAGTCCTATATTACTTGATAATGTACTTATACTTGTGTAGTATCCTGATATATATGTTTAAATTTAAAAGTAAAATTCTTATTTTATTCATGATCAAGTTTTTTGTGTCGTTGCAAAGTAAGAAAGATAAGTGAAGAATATAATCATATACATTGTTATACTGTTGGATATAAACAGTCGAAATCAGCAGCCCAAATAATAGAAGAAGACTTGAAGAGTTGAAGTGTGTGGCGTGAGAGAGAAAAAAGGGGGTGTGAGTTAGAGATAAAGAGAGAGAGAGGATATTTTATTCTAGGTTTGTAAGAGGAGAGGGAAGGTGAGAGATTTCTTCATCATTACACTTCTAAGAGGGAATTGGGAGTCATTATAAGGAGAGAAAGCTTGGAGAGAACTTCTATAGATTTTCTTGGGAAGAATTATGAGATAAGTTGTATTTTTATTTCTTCTGTTTTGTAAACTTATTTTTATATATGAAATCCGTATTTTATCGTATCCTTCTCTTGAATTTTGAGTAGTCTTCTTTATCTTTCTCCCTAATCTGAGATATGGTTTCGTGAAGAATAGATTATGTTTTCCACGGTTTTAAATGATAATAATTTGTGATGATTTGAACTCTGATCTTCATTTAATTTTTGATCTGGACAATTAAAATGTTAAAACTTGTTAAGAGACATATGTTCTTAATTGAGATATGATTTCTACAACATAGGGAGAATCACATTTGATTTTATGAGAGAGTATGTCATCCATGGGATTGAGTGCAAATAAAAAAAGAAATATACTTTGTTGGATGGAGAATTAGATATTCTTAGGTGACATATTAAAATCCCGAATTTGGTCCAGTTGATTAGAAGCTAATGCGAGATTGTTAGCCATCATAGGAGGGAGTAGTGGGAGCTCTGGTGTGGTATCCAGTTTCCTTCCAGCCTAACCACGAAATTAGGGACCAAAGTCTGGATTAGACAATGTTCTTTATGGCACTCGGATTGCTCATATTTGACACAAAACAATTTTTTTATATATTTTTAAATGATTTAAATTTCTTCACAATCTATATATTCATTGTAAAGGGGAAGAATGCTTTCTTAAATTTGAATTTTCCGTCACAAAAAAAAATTTATTTAATTTTTGTAATTTTACTTTTGAAAGTTTAGTATTTAGTTTAGTTTAGCTTTTGTAGTCTTACATCTACATTTTAATTAGCATTCACTTGAGTTGTTAATTTTCAAACTTTACACTTTACTTTTTCCTTTTGTTTTTTTTGTTATAAAATAATTTTCATAATTTACTTTAAGATTTTCCAACTTCCTTATGGGATCAATTATGGGATCAATATATGGGATCAATATCTAGGACTCCATTAGAGCCCTTTATTACTTGAGAGAGACGTATACTTGCATTGATATTAAAGGGGATTTGACGTTTAAAAAGAATTTCAAAAGATAAATTATTTACATAAAGAGTATTTTTATTGGGATTATATTGTATATTTATTATATGTCTGCCGTGTATAATTTTGTAATATTAACAATATTTGCAAAATTCTCACCTAAATCCACTCGCATCAACAAGCTATGATAGATATGCAAAAAGGTGAGTTGAGTACGAATATTGTAATGATACTTTTAATGTGTTAAACACAATGAAATATCCTATTGAGAGAAAGAATGATGAATGTTTCTGGATGGACAAAATGTTTGGTTTTGATTGCATCCTATAATTATCACTAGAAACTACTTATACTCTTAAACTAAATTACTTAGTGAAAATCAAAAAGTAGGGTTTAATATATTAAAAGTACCTTTCCTCATGCAATGAAATTAGTGACATGTGTAAAAGTAAAACAAGTAGTGAGAGAAATTGTGATAAAGAGGAGCAATTATATTCTTTAGCCTTACTAGAGATGCTATAAAGAACATTAGTTAATCTAAAGTTTGAATAGTTCTGAAGACGGGTTAGGCAAGGAAGATACTATCTCTCACTCTAGAGTTCCCTCATATCCCTCCACCTGGAGGCTTACATCTCACATCAAAACCTAAAATAATAGACCAAATTATGGGGCTTTAGGCTGTCTCTCTACAGTCCTATAATTCTACACCCATCAAAGATTATTTCTCTATTTATTTGCAATCAACGATAAAGACTAAATTCTCATCCATACAATCTCATGTGATTCTACCATAATTGATTGAGATAACACCATCACGGATCTTACATGTTCTCACAACGAATTTTAACATCAAGTTGATCAAGATTACATGTAAATGAAGAACAAAGTAAAATCATTACCATATATTATGACTCTACTCATTTCTATATCTTACACATGCATACTAATTCATTATAAGAGGAAAGAGTAAAGAAAACTACTCACTACACATGGAGAAACAACAAAAACTTTTCATTGAATAAGACCTTAAAACCATACAAACAGTAATAGATTTAAATATAAGTACAAAGAAAATACTTATCTTAGATGGAAATCAAACTCTACTTGTATAGCAAAAGAAATATCCTTACAATCCTCTTCAAGAATAAAGTGAAAAGAAAAGAAGAAATCTCTCACCTTGCTGCCCCACTTGAGGCTCACGTCCAAGCCTTCTTCTTCTTTTCCAAGTCTTCTTCTCCTATTCCAATTAGTTCAAGAGTGCAAGTGTCATTTTAAGAACATTTCAATGCCTTATTTATAATTTTCCAAGAGATTCTAAAGTGTCTCTTAAAAAATGTTCAAATTCATTGAATCTTCCAAATGGTGCCTCAAGTGCCTCTTCAAAACTCCTTATAACCACCCAAAATATTTATAGAATGAATTTTTTTTCATCTATAAAAAATTCCCCAAGAGACACATGAAGCATCGCTTAAAAAATCATCGAAATCCGATGTATATTCTAGAAGATATGTTGAAAACTGTTTTTGACGCTTAAGCGCCAATTTTGGGCGCTTAAGTACCCTCCTCTCTGTTTGGTGGCTCCTAAGCGCCATTTTAGGTACTTAAGCACCGGGCACAGACACTTATGTCCCAAGATTCAGTACCTATGGCTCTAGTAGAAACAATAATGTTGGGTCACCCAGAATAAAGACTGGGAATGTCAGACTGACGACATTAAACCAAGCGCTTTGTGGGAGGAACCTACTTATCATTGTTTATTTTGAGTTTTGAGTTTTTGTTCAGAATATTTTACATATATTTATATTTGTGTTTTCATAGAGTCCGTGTATTTAAGAAAACAACAAAAAAAATCTTTATTTATCTAACTTTATGGACTTTTTTATCGAATTCAAAAATGGAAATTTTTGGAATTGGTTCATGATGCGCTTAATTTCATAGAGCCAGAATCAACGCATGAAGCATCGTGGTGATGGAAATGACTTCAAATGTTTCAAAAGGCAGTTTTTGGTGATTTTTGGGTGGGTTCTTTTCTTTATAACTCCCAAAAACTGATTCTAAAGTCCATTTTAGGAGGGAAACGATAGAGGAGTGATTAGATTTCAATTCCAATGGCGTCATACTCTAAAAATTCCACTAGATTTGGTATTTTCAACCGGAAAAATTTTGTCAATTTTAATGCACAGAAGTTGCATGATCATTTTCTAGTGAGGAAGAGGCTAACCAAAGAAAGGGGGTTGGTGAATCGAGAATTCAATACACCGAATACTCAAGTTAAAGAGATTATTGCACAGAGATGTTGAGAAGTGGTTTGTTATACTACTGCCTCCATAGTCATCCCTATTGTGAAAGAGTTTTATGCAAAATATACATGGAATCAACCAAGAAATTGTCCATGTATGAGGCAGGTTTGTGCAATTCACTCCTTCAAGAATAAATGAGATGTTTATGATTGAAACTGTACATATATGCCATTACACAAATTTTACCTCTACGAGAGATAATATGAATGAAAATAGATGCATTTTTAGACCCATATTTTATACTTACTTTTGGTGATATTGCAGTTTAATGGAAGGCATTTTTTATGTTTTTTTTGCAGGTTGGAGCAAACAAGAAGCAAAAAGGATGAAATTTGCTGTCAAAATGGAGAATTTAAATAAATGTTTAGTGTCCACGATGCTAGATTGAGCACCGATGGTGCTGTTTGACAAAGAAGGTGGATTTAATTAAATGGGTTATGGCGCCGACGACGCCAGTGTTAGTGCATACCCTGTTTGTAGAAGATTCAACAAATTTGGATGCTTTTTAAGGAGTTTTTTATGCACCTAATGGAGAACCATCCTAGGCTCTATTTAGGGCCAAAATTTGATCAGAAACCCCCCCCCCTTTGCACCATTTTGTGTTCTTCCACTCATTTCAATTTTCCTCTTCACACGCTACACTCCACACCATTCCACACTATTAGTTAGTTATTGTCTTGATAGTTTTGAGTTTTTGTGGTGAGTTTAAATGTGAATTTTTCTCTAAGAAGTGTTGGAGAGGAAGAGAAGTGAGAGATTTCTTCTTCCTACATTTCCTAAGAGAGTTCCTAAGAGAGGCTACAAGGGATTTGTTTTGAGAAAAAGTTTCAGATAAGTGTTGTTTAACTTTTATTGTTATATGAACTTTATTTTATATATGAAATTTGTCTTTTGTTGTATCTTTCTCATGAACTCTCAGTAGTTTCCTTTATCTTTCTCCCTACTCTGAGATATGGTGTAATGAAGAGATAATTTAGATGTGCCAATGTTAAAATATAAAATAAATTATGATGGTTTTTCAATTCTATTCTTAATTTAATTTTCGATCTGGTCAATTAAATTCTTAAAATATGTTGTGAAACATATGATCCGGGAAATGAAGTATGAGTTCTAAAACATAGTGAGAATCACATTTAATAGTGAGAATCACATTTTCGTTCATGGAATTAAGTGCAAATAAATAGGGAAATATACTTTGTTGGGTTTAGAATTGGAGATTTTTAGGGTGACAGACTAAAAATCCTCAATTCAATCTTAGTGTTTAAAAACTAAAGCGAGAGTTTGCCTTCAGAGGAAGGGAAGTGGGAGCTCTAGAGTGAGAGCCAGTATCCTCGTAGCCTAGCCACAAATTTAGAGACTAAACCTAAGATTAGCCAATAATTTTCTATAACACTGAATCAGGGAAGAGAACTAAAATTGCTCATATTTGGCATAATAAAAATTTAAACCATTTATCTCATCTCATTTCACCAAAAAGCTCATTAGTGGGAAAGATGCTTTTTCATATAAGAAATCTTCACCACATAAACATAGTTTAGTAATTACTATTTTAAACTCTGCATTTAAGTTTTGCTAGTAGTTAATAATTTAGCTTTGTTAGCATCTTACACATTCAAAATTAGTGATAGTAATTTTGTTTGATTTCTACGAATTTCCTAATTAATTTATCATTTCAAATTTAAACCTTCCCCGTGGGACTGATATTTGTGACTTAAACAGAAAGTGTTACATTAATTGATAACGATATATATACTTGCGTAGAATCTCAATCTTAAGTGCTTAACATTATTATTAATAAAATAACACATCAAGTTTTGGGCACCATTGTAAAGCAGAGTCAAATTTATAAATTTTACACAACTATATCAATCGGGATCAATACCTTATGGATGAAGATGCGAATTGGGAAGCTAGAGATAATGATAATGTAAGTTTTCTGTCATCGTTGTGAAATCCTGTTTCTAAGGCATGACACTTATTTATATCATCGAAATTACTGCCAACTATGAAAATCAGTAAGGTAACAAGGAGAGTGCTATTTTAAATTACTATATTCAAACTAAAAAACCTATTGATATTGGATCAATCATTGTGAAACCGGTCTTGTGATTGACTGTGAATGGGTCGGCAACCAGACTTGAACATCCATCCACTATTTTCTACTATGAACTCTATCGCAAGTATCTTACGAGAGTTGGAAAAAGTGCTTCTTTCTTGAAAGCCGATGGATCTAGAAGTCTATTGGAACTGTATTAGAATGAGAGATGAAAATGATATGAATGTACTGATGGATTAGGGATCCTAGAATTCATCACATATTAAGCCTTACTTCAGTTTTAATGCACTTTTAAAAAGGGTCAAGAAATTAGAAAAAGAGGTGCATAATCTTATGCATGTAATTGGGAATACTTTTGAAATGTTGGATTACTTGGATTGGAGACTTAAAGAGCATTTTGAGCCTACTGGTAGTATTTAAGTTGGCTTGGTACATATGTTCAAGAAACATGCTTGGATTGGGGATATAGAATTCGACTGATGAGTTTCCTTATCAACCCTTCTATAACTTTTATGTGCACTACCAATCTATGGGAGATTTCTAAGAGGACGAGAGTAAAGAAGATGTTTGAACTTAATCTATGCACGAAACGTTTTGTTTATTATTGCTTATTTTAGTTGTTTGATGTGTTGGATTGCATTTACTTTTTATTGTTTTTATTGTTGAACTATATAGATGTTTGTATTTGGAGTTTTGATGTTTAGATTTAATTGTTAGGATGTTTTGGTTTGCTTCAAACACCGAATTAGATGTTTTTTAGCTTGATAAATGTTAGTTTGTAATAGCGCAAATTTTATATATAAAAGATTGTGTTATTTGTGAAAGATGAATGTGAGAGTAATTTTTAATTATGCTTATAAGGGTTCATTTGAGTTAATTAGAGGTAGATGTAAAGTGGTACATAACAGAATTTCACAGAAATTGAAATCTGAAAAAATTAAGGCATTGGCGCAAGATCTGCCAGATTGATGCATGATGCGTCGCATTACAGAGAGTTGGCGCATGATGCGCCAAATTCCTGAACATGCCATATTGCCTAAAAAATTGTGTAATCTCACAGAAAAACTCCATTTTTACTGCTTGGGTCACTACATTTAAACCTTGACATATGGTTTCAGTTTAACTTAGAAATTTTTTATTTTCACCATGAATTTTTCTTACATTATGGAAATTCAAAAATTGGGATTTTTGAAGAAAAAACTTGAAGAAAACTCATGGTGAAAATTTTCTTTCCAAATAATCTTACTTGGGGAGTTGGGTTTTTGATTTTATAATTTATTTGGAATTTATATAGATTTTGGTAGACTTTCAAATGGCTCCACGAGTAAAGAGAGGAAGGACAAATGATTTTGATGCAAAAAGATTTGTTAATTTGAATGCCCAACACACTTATAACACTCAAATTGAATTGAGAAGATTGATCCAAGAACGGGCATTTGCTAACCCGAGTGATGAGATCGAGAGGTTGATTCTTGCCAGAAATTGAGAAAGATTTTGCTACTTTGTGCTTTTCTGTAACCTCTCATAGCGGTGTTGCTTCTGCCCATTTGGAGAAGTAATCCATAGCTGCAAGAATAAATTCGTGTCCCTTAAACGATGGAGGGTCTATTGGACCTATTATGTCCATACCCCAACACTCAAATAGTCACTGTACAATGGTTGGGTGTAGCACCCCAATGCACATGACAAAGGTGAAACCTTCTGGCCGTATCCACACAATCGAATATCATTGCTGGACAATAATATCGGAGTCTTTTGATCTTCATTTTTAGCTTTGGACTTGATTGGTGAGCTCCACACAATCTGACGTTTACTTCGTTGATGATATTTTGTGCTTCTACTCTACTTAGACATCTCAACTACATCTGATCAAACAATATCCTGTAGAGAACATCACCCAATAGAGTATATGACATAGTTCTTCTTATGATGAGATAAGTTTCAAATTTATCCCCTGGTAACTTTCATGTTTACAAATATTATATCAATGGCTTACGTCAATCTTCATTGATGTTAGCAACTGCAATTAACACTTGCGACAAGACTTGACGTCCTTGTACTATAATATCAATGGAATCCTCCGTTGGACACGCTAATTTCTTACCAAGTTTTTCTAGAGCGTCGGCATGGGCATTATCTTTCAAAGGAATCTGGTAAAGAGTCACATTATGGATCTGCTCTAACAATTTCATTGTGTACTGATGGTATTTTGTTAGTCTTGGCTTCAAAATCTTATACTTTCCAGCAACTTTTTGGGTGATGAGTTGTAAGTCACATTAAACGATAATGTTTGTTATATCAATTGAGATTCGCAACTCCAACCCGGAGATCACTGCTTCATATTCTGCTTTGTTGTTTGTACATGACTCTATTAAGTGATAGGAGAATCTTAGCATACCATGATCTGATGTGATTAAAATTAAACCAATTCCTGCTTTGTTAGTGTAACTATCTCTGATCCTTTGTCCTTTCTAGCTGACGAAGCTTCATCGAAGTACATTTCTCAATGTCTGGCACTGGACGACTCCATTTGCAGTATTTTCTCATTTGTTAGTTCATCATTGAGTGGGAACCCAGCTAGAATTGGGTGCACTGTGAGAATATCCGCTAAAAATCTATCCATTGATAGCACAAAGGGAAACAATACTTATATCAAATTGTAGTAAAATCATCGACTGCCTTGCTAAACATCTGGAAAGTGTTGGTCAGGTCATCAAATGGTGCAATTGATTAACTTTCAAAATAAGGGTTATCCTATGATAAAGCATGTAATGTCTAAGCTTCTGGGCAGTGAAAATTAAAGCTAGATAATGTTTTTCAATAGGAGGATACTTTACTTCCATCGTTATTAGATGGTGACTCAAGTAGTAGAGTGTGTTTTCCTTACCCTCGTCATTAACATGAGCTAATAAGGCTCTAAGAGAGTCGTATAAGGCCACGGTATAAAGTATCAAAGGTCTTCCCGGGATAGGGGCTGCCAAATAATGAGGTGTCATTAAATATTACTTAACATCCTCAAAGGCACGCTGACATTTCTCTTCCCAAAAAAAATTGGTGTGTTGTTTAATTAATGTGGAGATTATTTCAGTTAATTAAATGTTTAATTAAATAATTATGCCGCGCAGGATTATTTCAGCTAATGAGTCAGTCTTCAAAAGCACTAAGATCAATAACTTTGTCAAGCAACATGGAATAGATTGGAGATATTCTACAATTTAATATCCCAGGACAAACGGCTTGGTCGAGGCCTTCAATAAAATGCTCATGTAAATTTTGAATAAGACATTGAGTGAGAATAAAAGAGAATGGAGTGATAAGTTTCTAGAAGCTTGCCTACGAAATTGGTTCAAATTTTCCAGCTATCTTGCGATGTGCAAGAATAGGTATTCTTAGAATGAGTACGATATCACCAACTTTGAACACCCTCGAGTGGACCAACTTGTCATGAGCCTGCACCAACTTGGTAGAGTTCCAAATTCTGTTGTGATTCTAATCATTGCCCTCGAGACCTACAAGTTCCTCAAGTCTGAGCTTTGCACTTTCTTTTGTTGTAATTGGATTGGTGACGACGATACTTAGAGATGGTATCTAAACTTCTAGCAGTAGTACAACCTTGGATCCATATACAAGTGCATAGGGTGTACAATGAGTGGGAGTTTTGAATGTCGTTCTGTAGGCCCACAAAGCTTCTAGCAACTTATCATGCCATCTTCTTTTATTCTCGCTCAATATCTTATTCAAAATTTGCATGAGCATTTTATTGAAGGACTCAACCAAGCCATTTGTCCTGGGATATTAAAATGTAGAGTATCTCCAATTTATTCCATGTTGCTTCACAATGTTGTTGATCTCAATGATTTTGAAGACTGACCCATTAACTGAAATAATCTTGCGCGGCAAACAAAATTAAATTAAATAAAATGAAAATTTGAGTTTACCTACCTTACTGCCCTTCTTTCTAATTTTGAAATTCCACTAAATTAAATTAAATAAATAAAAAACTTGCACTTGTATAAATTCATTATATGTTTAATAACTAATTCATTATTGTTCTTGTTCATTCTGAATTTCAGCGCACTGATGTTTTTCTGTCATATGCAAAAAAATGTCAGGGAAAAGCTGATTTTAGTCTTTAAAGAAAGCTTGAATCTTGTACTAAATGAAGAAAGAGCAGCCCAGTGTGGCCTCATGAACTTTGAGCCAGACTACGGTCTGGACAATGTAGACTACGAGGGTCCTCTGATGAGCATAGTTAGCCACCGGGAGACAGAACGGTTACCATCACTACTCAGAATTAGTACTACAGAAGACTCCTCATTAAAGGGAACGAAAGTTGAAAAGCTTCAACATCCAATGGAAGGAACTAGACATTTACAGGTCATGATCACTGCACCAGTGAGAAACTTGGTCAGTGCCGAGGAAGGAAGAGTACTGAATGTGCCACTTAAATGGACAAAACACTGTAATGCCAACCGACATAAGCATACAGCTTTCCTACGTCAAGAGAAAAGAAGTAAAAAAGAAGCAGAGGCGACACTTTCCCTAATTCCTGAGGAGTGGTTCTATGATTCATCCATGAGGGAAACTTATACCAGTCTGCCCATCATAGAAGATGACTTATAGTTTGTCACAGAGCCAAACCCTCCAGAGATTCTAGATGAGCTTTGCCCGGGTTGCCCAATGTGCAACACTGAGATTCCAAGACAGGCATCAACAACACGGGAACTTGTGGTGTGCCCAAGATTTAACATCCTCCATTTGGAGCATTAATGTATCTTCGAGGAGTATACAACTGCTGACAGAAGGTTTTGCGAAGCCGAGCACTAGAATACTAAGTCATACATCCCACTGTGTCTAGAGCCGACACAACCATGGATTCCTACAGAGAATGAAATGGGGGAGTAGCCTCGACGATCGCAAAGGATTTCTACTGTAGAGTTAGAAAGAATGAGCAAAGTCAAGAAATGAGAATTTATTTTTTATGAGGAAATTCAAGGGAAATTCATTAAGATCTTAGAAGGTCTAAAACAGCTTCTTCGAAAGTGATGAGAGGTGGATTCTCGGCTGCGTGTTTGATTTGAGGGATGTTGACCTCACTTTTGGTTGAGGTTTAGTTTTTTCTCTTTAGTAGCCTAAGGTCTAGCCATAGGACTTTCCTATTGACTATTATTAGAAAACTAGACAAGGAACCCTCACCATTAAAATTTTTAAACTCTTCTCTACTCAACTTGAAGTTCTACAAATTGGTCCTAACCTCTAGCACTTAGTAGGTGGGTTCACTATATGGGAAACTCAAGATGAGTAACCCTTAGGACTGCTGGACCTAAGGGTTGACACTGGGTGTTGGTCTAGGGCTAAGGCACTCACTTGCAATTACTTACACTCACAACCTCTCACTATCCTAAACATAACCTTCTAGGCTTTGGTCCCTTGATACTTTTGGGAGACTCCTATAGATGGTTCCATAAATCCACTAGCATTGGGCTAGGGTTTAGCTAAGACCACTACATAGAGAACCCAAAATGGGGTTTCCATTGGTCCATGGCTTATTGATGGTGGTTGGCCCTCCAACTCTACCAAGATACCCAACCTACCCTTTTGCTCCTAAATTTCCCCAAATTACACCTAGATACCCTTGGGACCCCAAATTTGACCAAAATATCGAAATCTAGCCAAAATATCCAACTTGATTCAAAAATCATTTCAAACACCTTGAAAACACCCAGACTACCCAAAATCACCAATGTTGGCCAAATTACCCAAATACCCCTCCTTACCCCAAAATTCTAAAAATTCCAAAAAATCCCAAAAATTTCCAAATTCTGAGAAAAATTCCCAATTTCATTTTTGTCAACTATTACATGACTCAATTTGGCCAATTTGACCATCTTTGATCAAAAGCCCCAATTACCCTTTAATGGCCCATATTTTCCCCAAATCACTCAAAATGTTCATCAATTTGATCTCAATCTCCCCAATTTGCAATCCCAAACTCAAATTCACCTTCAATATGAGCAAAACAAACCAAATCTAAGCTCAATTGGCTCATGATTTGAACCTAATTTTGATTTAGATCAAAACCCAATTTTGGCCCTATGACTTGGTTCCACCAAATTAAACCCATAGCCCACTCAATTGGCCACAATTTGTGCTGAAAAATTTTCATAGCATCCCCATACATCAAATTTGACCTTCAATTGGCCTTGGTGAAAAAACTCAATTTTATTTGATTTCAACCTAAGTCCAAAAAGGAAACAAATTAACCCCAAATTGACCATAAGTCAAAATCTCACCAAATTGAGGGCCTTAACCCCAAAATTTCCACTCTATTCCTTCATTAAAAATATTCACAACATCTCTCTTGATCATTTGGACCTTTTTTTTTGGACTTAACCCAAGGATGGCTCAACCTAGACCCATGTCTAGCCCAACATACCCAAAATTGAACATATTCCAAAAATCCCTCAAATTGACCTACCAATTGAACTCAAAATCATTTCAACCCTTCACCCAAAATATTCATAACAATCATATACACAATGTTGATCATTAAATTGGGTCAATTGACATGCCTAACCTAGCACAAACCCAAACTTTGATCACTTGAACCCACGTTGGACTTATGTATTAAAGATGGCCTAACCACCCCAAAGTCATCAAATTAACTCCACCTCAGCCATGGGTTAGACCCTAAGACTGAGCGAAAACCCATCTAACCACCTAAATTAAGCCATGGAACAAAGGTCCCCCAAATTAATGGATTTTATTCCCAAAAATGCACATTCTTAAGATACCCTTACCAAAACTAAATTTCATTGCATTAATTTACTTTGACAGATTCCCCTGGATGCCCTGAGCACCTAGCCACCTCCTCTTGGCCAGTTAGTCGGGCTAGTTGCTGGAAAATGGCCAAATAAAGAGCCACCCCCATGGGATTAAAACCAATTCAAACCTAGAGGCCGCATCATTCAAATTGAAGATTGGAGCCTCTATGCCCTCGACATAGGACAACATTTCACCCCCCAATTGGCTATGGCAGCAAGCCTAACACAATTTTTATAAATAAATTCCCTCCACAGCCATGGTGGGAGAGCTGAAAATTACTCTAAGATACTCCCCCAAATTGATCACAAAGCCTCTTCAAGACCTTCTCAGTGTAACCCAACCATCACATTACCATGAATCCCATTGTCATAGCCCAATTATTTAGCTCAAAATTTTGCTTGAGATAGGACAAAACTCTCCACTCTCCATAGTCTACTAAACTTTAATTAAACTCACCCACACCTTTACAACAGTAAAAGGAGCTAAAGCCCCATCAAATTACCCTCTCACAGAGCCTCTACCATAGCTCTAGACCAACACCCAAATTCGGCCGTGATCGAAATCAATCATATCTAGGCCTAGCCCTTACATCAAGAATAAAGACTCAATCCCTATCCTCTTTAAATAACAATGAACATGCTAAGACTCTCTGATCAAAGCTTCACTTCTTAGAGCAAAGGTATAAAACTTCTCTCCCTCTTGAGTCTATTTGATTCTCCATTTAATTAAGCTTAATTTAATTACATGATTACTATATGGATGTGTTCGTCTCACTTTGACGAGTCCATATGATCAAACTCAAAGTTATTTGGTTGAGTTTAGACCGAGATCTTAAGATTTTAGTGTGGACGATCACGTAATCACTTTATCGGGGATGATGATGGGGAGCCGTTTGATCAAGCGTGTATCGAATGGACGGAGGAGATCGAGTCGGACAGCGCTTTGGAACATAAACTGCAGGTCGAGTCAGCAGTTATGTGGATGGCGGCGTCCAACCAGAGCACGCCACGCACGCCGTTGGACCTGACTAGGATCTAGTCAGCACGCGAAATAGATAAATAGGGATTTTTCCTATTTTTTTAAATACCCCTAACTTAAAAAATTCATATCTTAGTGTAAAAAAATCATAAAAATAAAATAAAAATACCCTAAAACTCAGTGAACAGAGGAGAATAATGTTTCCATGTGATGCATTCCATGTGATGCATATTTTATTTTTAATTAATTAAACATTGATTTGATTCGTTTGATTCTCCATGAATGTAGACTTATCACCATAGCTTGAATTTTTAGTAATATTGTAGCCTCTGTTAAGAAGAACATCCGTGAAGGGGAACATTCTCTTATTTTTCAAAAGTTAGAGGAGGTCCCTAGACAGAGGATCACAATTTTCATGTTTATGTGCATTATTTGCTTGAAATAATCATAGAAATTAACATGTTACTTATGAAAATCCAAGAAAATTTTGGAAGATTTAATATGACTAGAGAACCATTAGGAAAATTTCTCATGAGCCAAGTCATTTAAAATACACGTAATCTTTACAATATTTATTTAATTATGAAAAATACAAACAACAAAATGACTTGATTTTTGATCTCCACTATTATTTAAGATCCAGAGAACTCACCATAAAAATTTTAAAGCATTTTAAGTCCATTTGATAACTTAAATTGATTTTTCAAGTTTTTTCAAGTTAAATAACATTTTTGGCACTTAAATGATTTTCAATAATTAAAAAATAACTTGAAAATTTATAAAACTTGGTTTTTTATTTCTCTGTGATCAGGGATATTTTCTAAAAATAAAATGATATTTAAAATAAAAAACTTAATTTTTAGCCTATTTTGAATATTTAATTAATAAAATATCCCTAAAAATCACAAAAATAATAAAACTCATGAAAATGTTCTAAATTACTTTCTAAGCACTTAGGAATAATTAGAATATTTTTCCTGAACTTCTAAATAAAGAAACTAAATTTCAAAGCTTAAAATTAATTTTTAAAGTCTAAAAATGAGTTTTCAATAAAAATAATTCCAATAAATCAACTAAAATCTAGAAAAATAAAAAATCTTCTCCTCTGAGTTCTCTAACATCAGGAAGACTTTTTAAGAATCCAAAACTTAATTTCCCCATTTTAAAATATTTAATATTTAATAAATACCCCAAAACTTAAAATAATTCTTAAAATTTAAATAGAATTCAAACAATTATGAAATTTGTTCCAAAGGCTTGTTTAGTCTAAGACTACGTCCTATAAAAATTTCAAGGAATTAGGATTTACCTTGGTCAAGTTAAGAATTTTCTTTTAAAAATCCTATTTTTACATGAAAATAATTATATAAATTAAATTAAATTTTTAATTATATAA